>NW_006408891.1:1594072-1606021 GCF_000296735.1 Chrysochloris asiatica | reverse complement strand
CAGAGTGCTCCTTAGAGGCCAAGATGGCCAAACTTCCTCTCTCATGCTTTGGACATATTGTAAGGAGGGAACAGTTGCTAGAGAAGGATATCATGTTTGGTAAGATGGAGGGTCAGAGAAAAAGAGGAAGACACCCAACGAGATGGATCGGCCAGGTGGCATCATTGATGGCCTCAAGTGTGGCAACAGTAGTGAGGTTGGCCCATGATCCGGCAGTGTTTGGTTCAGCTGTGCATAGGGTCTCTATGAGTCGGTTCTGACTTGATGGCACCTAACAACAACAAATTCATCATATTTGAATATTCAATATTCTAGTTTTATCAAACAGTTTTTCAGTTATTCATAAGGCTTTCAGTGGTTAAATCATTCGAATACAGTCTGATTCTACTTCTTCTGAGTACATCTTACTTTGGAAACTCAGCTGAAATCTGTCCACCAAGAGTGATCCTTCTGAAATTCAAAATCCCTATGGCATAGCATCCAGCACCACTGCAACACACAAGCCACTACAGTACAATAAACAGATAGGGGAGTGGTGGAACATGATGAATAGGATCAGAATATTGTCAGATATAATGCCCAAAGATGAGCACCCCAGGTTGGAAGGCATTCAAAACATGTCTGGGATTAGATTCACCACAGCTTCGCTAACTATGGCACCACTAACCAGGCTTGAGCCGCTCTAACCCCTCCCCCAGGAGACAGCTGCATCCCGTGTGTGCTCTCCGGGAACCATGTGTGACCCAAAGGCCGTGATCAAAAATGCCGACTCGTCTGAGGAGATACAACAGGACTCCGTGGAGTGCGCCACGCAGGTGCTGGAGAAATACAACATCAAGAAGGACATCGCAGCCCACATCAAGAAGAAGTTTGACATTAAACTAAGCACTTCATCTACTTCTACCTGGGCCAAGTGGTCATTCTTCTGTTCAAATCCCAATTCAGATTCCAATGACATTCTTCAAAGAGATGGAAAAAACAATTACAAACTTTATATGGAAAGGAAAGAGACCCAGGATAAGCAAAGCACTGTTTACTTTTTCTTTTAAACTTTGCAAAGGCTTTCAACTATGTAGATCATGACAAACAATGTATAATATTGTGAAGACTGGGTATTCCAGAACACTTAATTGTGCTCATGATGAACCTGTACACAGACCAAGAGTAGTTCAAACAGCAAGGAGACAGTGAATGGTTTTAAAACAGGAAAGGTGTGTTCCAGGGTTGTATGGTTTTACCATACTTATTCAATATGGAGTTCTGATGTGGCACTGTAGGTTAAATACTCGACAGTTATCACAAGGTCAATGGTTCAGACCACCAAGCACTCCTCAGAAAGCCTACCAAAAAAAAAAAAAAAAATTAATGCTATTATGAGTCAGAACTGATTTGATGACATTTACCAACAATAGCATTCAACCTGAATGCTGAGCAAATAATTTGAGAAGCTAGATTATATAAAGAAGAGCATAGCATCAGGTTTGAATGAAGACTTATTAACAAACTGTGATATGCCGATGATGTAACCTGGTTTGCTGGAAGTGAAAGGATTTATAATACTGACAAAGATCAAAGATTACTGCCTTCAGTATGGATTGCACCTCATATAAAGAAAGCAAATATCCTCACAACTGGACCAATAAGTAACATCATGATCAGTGGAGATTGTAAATAGATACAGGCTGTTTATAAGTCTTCCTTCAATACTGATGTCACAATATTTCTTCTATGTACAATCCAGCTACTTGAATTATTTGCTCAGCATACAAACTGAATAAGTATGGTGAAAAAATATAACCCTGGTGCACATATAGCACATTAGGGGGAACAGGAAGGGGAAAAGATCAAAGAGGGCAAACTAATTGCAGAGGTTGAAATGGATAAAGCCACAGTTGGGTTTGAAAGCATGGAGGAATGTTATATGGCAAAGATCCTTGTTGCTGAAGGAACCAGAGATGTTCCAGTTGGAGCAGTCATCTGTATTATAGTTGAAAAACCTGAGGATATTGAGACCTTAAAAATTATACTTTGGATTCCTCGACAGCACCTACCCCGCAAGCAGTCCCAGCACCAACCCCTGCTGCTTAACTACCTACACCTTCTGCTCAGGCTCCTGGTAGCTCATATCCCACTCACATGCTGGTGCTTCTTCCTGCCATCTCTTTCGCCATGACCATGGGAATAGTTCAGAGATGGAGAATAAAAGGGGTGAGAAGCTAAGTGAAGGAGATTTATTGGCAGAAATAGAGACTGACAAGGCCACTATAGATTTTGCAGTACAGGAAGAAGATTACCTAGAAAAATCTTGATTCATGAAGGCACAAGAGATGTCCCTCTAGGAACCCCACTCCGTATCATTGTAGAAAATGAGGCAGATATACCAGCATTTTCTGACTACAGGCCAACTGAAGTAACTGATTTTAAACTCCAAGCACCACCATCTGCCCCACCGCCAGTGGCCACTGCTCCTCCAACTCCTCAACCTATAGTCCCTACTCCTTCCGCTACCTGCCCAGCTACTCCTGCTTGACCAAAAGTACGGTGTTTGCAAAGAAATTGGCAACAGAAAAAAGATTGACCTTGCACAAGTAAAAGGGATGGGAGCAGATGGCAGAATCATTAAGAAGGACATTGACTCTTTTGTGCCTACCAAATTTGCTCCTGCAACTGCAGTTCCTCCCTTAGTTCCTGGAGTGGCACCAGTTCCTACTGGTGTCTTCACAGATATCCCAATCAGCAACATTCACTGAGTTATTGCACAGCGTTAATGAAATCTAAGCAAGCCATATCTCATTACCTTTCTATAAAAACTTCTCTATGGGTGAAGTTTTGACAGATATTAGATATTAGAAGGCAGTGGCAAAATATCTGTCAATGACTTCATCATAAAAGCTTCAGCTTTGGCATGTTTAAAAGTTCCTGAAGCAAATTCTTCTTGGCTGGACACAGTTATAAGACAAAATCATGTAGTTGGTATCAGTGTTGCCGTCAGTGCTCCTACAGTAAGACTCACCACACCTACTGTATTTAATGCACATATAAAAGGATTGGAAACCATTGCAAGTGGTGGTGTTTCTTTAGCAATCAAAGCTCGAGAGGGTAAACTACAGCCACATGAGTTCCAGGGTGGCGCTTTTACAATCTCCAATATAGGAATGTTTGGAATTAAGAATTTATCTGCTATTATTAACCCATCTCAAGCTTCTATCTTGACAATTGGTGCTTCAGAAGATAGATTGGTCCAGCACATAATGAGAAAGAATTTGATGTGGCTAGCATGATGTCTGATACACTTAGTTGTGATCATCGGGTTTTGGATGGAGCAGTTGGAGCTCAGTGGCTTGCTGAGTTTAGAACACACCTGGAAAAATCCATCACCATGTTGTTATAATTAATCCAAGAGTTTCAAGACTCTTCTAGGTCATATTGGTTCATTCTTACCAATATATTTATGTTGTTAAACAGGTGGTTCTTTTTATTTTAAAGTTAACCAGTTATTTTTTATTATGTCTGTCCAGATAAGTTATTATGGAACTATTCTGATGTCAATGACACTCAACTATTGTGCACATTTGAAATTAAACTCTAGATTTTAAGCTGTATGCTCCTAGTCAAGTGACATGTGACTTAGATCTTTTGTGAAAAGTATGTCCACTGAAAAATGTAGTAAAGGCAGAATTGTGGTTCCCTGTTGAGACACGTACTTTTATATTAAAGTAACTTGGATAAAATCTTGACATTCCAAAATTTAATCTCCTCAAATGTTGTGCTGGGATTTAAAAGAGAGAGAAAGGGTCAAGAAAATTAATTTTCGTGGAGAGAATATATGAACTGAAGCATGATTTTGGTGTTTAATCCAATTTATAACTTTTGGCTTTGTGATCTTGGTTTGGCATGAATAGGGAGGATAGAGGACTTGAAGGGAAATAAGTAAAATTTCCTAAGTCAATATTTTCTTAGACATCTCCAACCAACTGATTTTTGCTCATTTTCCTATGAAAATCCTAAATGATTGTTTTACCATCTTGAGATGAAGGTAAAAAATATAAACAAGTTACTTGCTATTAATGAAAATTCATGTTGGTATTTATTTAAACAAATATGTGATTCTGAGATCAGAATTATCTAGTTACCTCTAAATATAGTAATATGCTTATAGAATTTAAGAGAAAGTTTGAAAGCAGTCTTTGCTCTAGGACTAACTGGTGGTTATTTGCAAATTAACCTAATTATCAGAATTCTTAATTCAAAGGAATATGAGAACCTATCTCAAATAACTATGGAATAAGTGTACATATGTAAAATCTAGTTCCTAGAGTTGGGTATGTGCCAAAATCCATGTGTCACCAAGTCTTACTTGAAAAGAAAGGGGAAATGTATCGGTTAACAAACAGGGACAAAAATTGGTCATTTCTACTTGGGTAATGTAGAAGCAGCAGTCAAGAGATCAGATGATGTATTGCATTGGGAAAATCTGCTGCACAGGAATTTTTTAAAGTGTTGAAGAGCAGACATGTCAGGCTGAGGACTAAGGTGCGCATGACCCAAGCCATGGTATTTTCAATGACCTCATATGGATGTGAAGCCTGGACAGTGAATAAGGAAGATCATAGAAGAATTGGTGCCTTTGAGTTGTGATGTTGGAGGAGAATACTAAAAGTTCCACGGACTGCCAAAAGAACCAATAGATCTGTTTTGGAAGAAGTGCAGCCAGAGTGCTCCTTGTAGGCCAGGATGGCTAAGCTTCATCTCTCACACTTTAGACATATTGTCCGGAGGGAACAGTCGCTGGAGAAGGATGTCATGCTGGGTAAGGTGGAGGGTCAGAGAAAAAGAGGAAGACCCACAACTAGATGGATCGGCCAGGTGACATCATTGATGGCATCAAGTATGCAGCGGTAGTGAGGTTGGCCCAGGATCAGACATTGCTTCGTTCTGCTGTGTATGGGGTCGCTATGAGTCGGTTCTGACTAGATGGCACCTGACAACAACAACAACAACCTTATCTTAAAGGGAACCCTAGTGGCATAGTAGTTAGCCCTTGTCAGCTAAAAGTTAGGCAGTTCAAACCCACCAGCTGCTTGGTTTGGTTACATTTTTCCATTTTGTTATAATTTACCTTTCCTTTGTGGAAAGTGAATAATATTCAAAATATATACAGTAAAAGTTAACAGGGAACATTATCACAATCCCAGATTTGTTATTGAATTGATGAGTTTTAATCAATGTTTGAGATTTTTTTAACTAGTTAAAATGAATTTGACAGTGCTTCCTTGTCTATGTAATATGTGGAGCTAGCCCTCACATTTATTCTAAGTCCTTCAGTGTTAAACCTGTTTCCAAATGTTCATTATTACATGGTGCCCAAGTACAAGTGACATGCATATAGTCCACAAATATTCATATTGTTGTTATTATTATGAAAACAATACAATAATCTGAATTTTCAGTAATGAGTATTTTGGCTTTAACTGAAGATCATGTAGAAGGAACAAGCTTATTATCTATTACAAAGGACCATCTTTAAGAGTCAAATCTGGTTTAAACACATGAAATTTCAAGGATAATTCATTCTTTGCTTATGGGTTTTTGTACCCTTGAAAGAAAAATCAAAAAACAAATAACTTTTAATAAATTGTTCTGAATTAAAAATCTGAGCTATAATCTAAATCCAGGTATTTATCTTACCATGACTAAAAGAAAAAAAGGCTAGAAAACAGTGTTTTGGGTTCAAATTAGATTGTTACAAAATTAAACTATGTATTCAATAACAGCAAAAAAAAAAAAAAAGTATTTGAATAGTTTATAAAGCACAAGTAAACATCTTTCTGGTATTCTCTGATTTAAGCCAAGATCCATCTGACATCAGCAATGAAATTCCTTGTTCCATGACCATTTTTAAACTGTATAAAAGATGACTGTACAAATGGAACTAACAGATGGAATACACAGAAATTCAAACTGACTTCATCTACAGGAAGAGAAAAGCACCATAAGTTTTCTACAAGGTCAGGGGCAGACTGTGGAACAGACCATCAATTACTTATATGCAAATTCAGGCTGAGCTTAAGAAAATTAAAACTCCATGAGAGCCAAAATATGACCTTGCAAAAACCCCATCAGAATTTAGAAATCACCCCAAGAGCATATTTGATGCATTAGACATGAATGACAGAATAACAGACGAGCGTAGGATGACATGAAGAATATAAAAAGGTAATTAAAGAAGTCAAAGGATAATTATAAAGACAGACAAGAAGGAAATAACCAAAGTGGATCTCAGAAGAGACTCTGAATCTCGTTCTCCAGAGTACAGTTGCTAAAGGAACTCGAAGAAATGAGGAGGGAAAAAACCAACAATCAAGAAATCAAATGACACATTGCATTTGGCAAATCTGCTGCAAGAGACCTCTTTAAAGTGTTCAAGATTGAAGATGTCAGTTTGAGGAATAAGGTGTGCCTGCTCCAAGCCATGGTATTTTCAATTGCCTCATATGCATGTGAAAGTTGGACAATGAATAAGGAAGACATTAGAAGAATTGATGCATTTGAATTATGGTGTTGGAGAAGAACATTGTAAGTACCATGGACTGTCAGAAGAACAAACAAATCTGTCGTGGAAAATGTTCCTTACAAGAAGGATGGCAAAAATTAAGTTCATTCTTTTGGACACATTTTCAGGAGGGAAATTCCTGGAAGAGAACATTATGCTTGGTAAAGTGAAGGCTCAATGAAAAAGAGCACCAATGGCTGAAACAGAACAATTGTAAGGACATCAAAAGACTGAATAGTATTTTGTTCTAATGTATAAAGTTTTGCTATGAATCTAAACTGATTAGATGGCAATTTACAACAATAACAAAATCAGGTAGATTATAAGTGTTGAGATAAACTGCTAAATTTAAGCCAAAGTAGATGTATATGTAATTTTTTTAAAATCCAGGCTTTTTCAAGTATTACACAAAAGACAATAGCAAATTTCCAATAATTATCATTTCATAATCTAGAGTATGGGAATAAAAGGAATTGCTATACAACTCTTTTTAGCAAAGTAGCAAAGAAATTGGTCACTGGGACAAGCAGGAATACCTTCAGTGGGCATTTTCCACATATGCTGTCTATGGATTCCTGATGTGGCAGTGTGGGTTAATGTGCTAGACTGCAAATCCGCTTGAACTGCAAGGTTGACGGTTTGAGCTCACCAGCTGCTCCTTGGAAGCCCTGTATAGGGTTGCTGTGGATCAGAACCTACTCACAGCACTTAACAACACTTACAAAAATTGCTTTCTATAGGAAGCCCTGGTGTGGTGCTGCAGGTTAATGCACTGGACTTCAAGGTCAGTTTTAATTGCAAGGTTGGTGGTTCAAGCTCATCGGTCGCTCCATGGAAATCCTGTACAGGGTCCCAATATGCATTGGGACTAACTCAACAGCACTAAACAACAATATGCGTTGAGCAATCTGTTGTGACATATTCAGAGAGATGTTAGACTTTTGTTTGTACATTCTCTGTCACAGGTTGGTTTTCCAGAAGTTGACACTGAGTAAGAATTTGGTATGCTGGATCATTATTAGAAGCTGATAGCTATGGAAGGAGAAAGAAGATGAATTGGGCAGAGTGGGTAGTTGAACAGCAATGTAATCTTGAAAAGCTTCATCTAACCCTGGGGGAGTTCTGAGGCAAATATGCCCATCAGAGATATTTCCTGATGTAGCAGTATGGCCAGGTCTTTATATCTCACCAAGATTAGTCATTTGATGTGAGTTGCCTGAGAAAGACTATTCCTTAAGTGAGATAACCCTTCTCAATTCAAACAAACCCTGCAGGAGCTAAGAGCTGGAAACTTGTCTGCTGACAGATGGAACAAGATCTGACTTGAAGGGAGATCTAGGAAGTGTCTCCATGTTTGTACCATTCTCTTCCAAGTATTGATCACAGTTGCTGTTCAGCAGGGATTAGATTTAAGCTAGAATGATTTAAAGTTAATTTTTACCTCCAAGTCCAGAATCATTGAATTAATCATCCTTGGCTCCAAAATGATAGGAAAATTTAGTCTCAAAGTCTATAGGCTCTTTCAATTATAGAGTCACTCTCCTTTAAATTGGAATACATAAATCATTTAAAATCTTATCAAATTCCAAATAAGTGAGATTTTTAAGGATGCTTAAGAATTTGGGGAGGGAGGCTTGATTTTACTAGCTTCCCTAAACCAACTCTTGGCTTTATGTGGTATCATTTAATTTATTATTGCCTTTAAAACTTTAATTTATCAAGCCTGTCAAATTCAAGAAATGTCTCTTTAAAAAAAAAAGGTTTCTGTCTTGAATGACATTTGCATCATGATTAACAGACTAATGTTAATCATCTCTTGCTATCATAGCAGTATACTGAGCATTAGGGAAATTTCGCTTATCCACTTCAAAATGCTGGCAGTACATGAAAAGTCTGTGCCCACTTGGCTTTCGACAATTGTGCAACCAACAGTGGACTGCAAAGACACCTACTGCAAAGAGTTATATGGCTTGAGTAGCATCCATTTAACGATCTTTTCATAAGAATTTATTTTGTTGAAGAGGTTTCAACAAAAAATGGGTTTCTATGTGAGAGTAACAAAATGGTGAGATTATTACATGTCTATATTGGTCAAAAATTGCATTGTTTGAAGCATTTTATTCCATTTGTACTCCGAACACTCCATTTTTTAAATGTTCCCATTTGAATAGAAGTCATTTCCAACTTTTCTAAGCATCTGTCAGCATACAGAAATATTGTGCCAGTTGTAGTTTTGTGGGCTTTTTAATTTATTTATTTATTTTCACTTTTAGCAGTTCCATTCTAATTATCCCTGCCTGGTTGGATCATAAAATAGAAATAGGAATTTTTGGACCAGGGATCTACTCTGTATTTCATCAACTAAAATATGGCTATTCTTAGAAATTTCCACTACATTAGTAATATGTCCATAATGATTATTTTTGCTGTTAAGTGCTTTTGAATAGGTTCCAACTCATTGCGACGCTATGTACAACAGAAGAAAACACTGCCTGGTCCTGCGCCATCCTCATAATTGTTGTTACATTTGAGACCATCGCTACTGCCACTGTGTCAATCCATCTCATTCGGGGGTCTTTGTCCTTTTTGCTCACCTTTCACTTTAGTATGATGTCCTTCTCCAGGGACTGGTTCCTCATGATTACATGTCCAAAGTATAAGAGACAAAAGTCTCACTATCCTGGAGTGACTTCAAACCTGAGGAGTTTCATCTTCCATCACTATATCTGACAATGTTCTTCTGGTATTCTTAATTTGTTCATCTTCTGGTATTCTATCTGGCAACATTCAACTACTATACATGAGATTTCAAGTGGCTAAACACTCATAAGTAGTTCACCTCTTCTTCCTAGTATGGGAAAGCTCCTCTGAAACCTGTCCACAGGGGGTGACCCTGCTGGTATTTAAAATATCAGTGGTATAGCATCCAGCATCACAGCAAGTCACACAGTAATACAAACAGGCTTTATTTCAGAAATTAAAACTCTCTATAGAATTCATTCTTCTTACAAATTAATTTGTTGTTGTTAACTGCCATCAAGCCAGTACTACCTCAGCAATTCTGTGCACAACAGAGTGAAACATCGCCTGGTCCTGGGCCAACCTCACAATCATTGCTATGTTTGAGGACATTGCTGCTGCCACTGTGCTAATCCATGTCGTTGGGGGTCTACCTATATTTCTTCGACCCTCCACTTTACCAAACATGATTTCATTTAATGAATGTTAATTGAATCAGTCATTTACTGAATATGATTGGTCCCTCCTGACAATATGTCTTAAGTATGAGAGACTAAGTGCTTTCAAGGTGCACTCTGGCTGTACTTCTAACACAGATCCATTTGTTCTTTTGGTACTTTCAATATTCTCCTCCAACACCATAACTCAAATGCATCAATTCTTCTATGGTCTTCATTATTCATTATCCAACTTACACATGCATATGAGGTTACTGAAAATACCATGGCTTGCACCAGGTGCACCTTAGTCCTCAAACTGACGTCTTTGCTCATCAACACTTTAAACAGTTCTTGTGCCGCAGATTTTCCCAATGTAATATATCATTTGATTTCTTGATTGCTTCTTCCATGAGTGTTGATGGCTGATCCAGGCAAAAGTCTTTGACAACTTCAGTCTTTCTCCATTTATATGAATGTTGTTTATTGGCTGAGTGGTGAGATTCATTTTCTTTACATTGAGGTGTAACCCATAGTGAAGACTGCAGTCTTTGATCTTGATCAGTAAGTATTTAAGTCTTCCTTACTTTCAGCAAGCAAGGTTTATCATCTGCCTATCACAGATTGTTAATGAGTCTTCCTCCAATCCTGATGCCATGTTTATCTTCATATAACCCAGCTTCTCCGATTATTTGTTCAGCATACAGATTGAATATGTATGGTGAAAGAATACAACTCTGGTACACACATTTCCTAATTTTAAACCATTCAGTGTTCCCTTGTTCTGTTTGAACAGCTGCTTCTTGATCTGTGTACAGGTTCCTCATGAGCCCTGGAATACTCATATTTCACAATGTTGTTCAAAACTTGTCATGATCCACACAATCAAAAGCCTTTGCATAATCAATGAAGTACCAATAATCATTTTTCAGCTATTCTTGACTTTCAGTCAAGATCCATCTGAAGTCAGCAATTATTTCCCTTGTCCTATGTCCTTTTCTGAGACAGTCTTGAACCTCTGGAATTTCTCTGTTAATGTATAGTTGCAGTCATTTCTGCATTACCTTTAGTAAAACTTTACTCACATGGGATATCAATGGTACTATCCAATCATTTCCACATTCCTTTGACTCACTTCTCTTTGGAATGGGCACAAATTCAGCTCTGTTCCAGTCAGTGGGCCAGGTAGTTGTCTTCCAAATTTCTTGACATAGATTAGTGAGTGGCTCCAGTGCCACTTCACTTTGTTGAAATATTTCAATTTGTATTTCATCAATCCCTGGTGCCTTGATCTTTGCCAATGCTGTCAATGCACGTTGGACTCCTTCCTTCAATATCATCAGCTCTAGATCACATGCTAATTCTTGAAATGGTTGAACATTGACCATTTCTTTTTGGTACAGTGACTCTTTGTATTCCTCCCATCTTCTTTTGATGCTTTCTTCATCATCCAGTATTTTGCCCATAGAATCTTTCAATACTACAAGTCAAGGTTTGAATTTTTTTTTTTTTTTTTTAAGTTCCCTCAGCTCAAGAAATGTTAAGAATGTTCTTTCCTTTTGGTTTTCTAACTCCAGGTCTTTCACCTCCTAATAACATGTCCAAAGTACTGGATCCAATGACATTCTTCAAAGCAATGGAAAAAGCAATTACAAACTTTATATGGAAAGGAAAGAGACCCAGGATAAGCAAAGCACTGCTTAAGAATAGAAATAAGGTTGGAGGCCTGTCATTCTCCAACTTTAAATTATACTACATGGCTACAGTGGTCAAAACAGCTTGGTACTGGTACAACAAAAGATACATAGATCAATGGAACAGTATCCAGAATCCAGAAATCGGTGCATCTACATACAGCCAACTGATCTTCGACAAAACACCAAAATATATCACATGGGGAGTGGATAATCTCTTCAACAGATGGTGCTGGCAGAGCTGGAAAATGATATGCGAAAGAATGAAACAAGACCTTCACCTCACACCTTATACAAAAACCAACTCAAAATGGATTAAGGACCTAAATGTGAATCCCAGAATTATGAAGGTCATCAATGAAAAATTCAGGACAAATGTGAAGCCACTAATGATGGGAATACATGGACTACAGAACATTTTGAAAACCACACAAACAAAAATAGATAAAATAGATGAGTGGGGCATACTAAAAATTAAAAACTTATGTACATCAAAAGACTTCACCAGAAGAGTAAAAAGGGAACC
>NW_006408891.1:1593121-1593972 GCF_000296735.1 Chrysochloris asiatica | reverse complement strand
TTTGGTTTTATGTCAAAACTGTCACTTTAAATTTCCAGAAGATATGTGCTCATGCGTAGTAGAACCCTCCAGGGGTGGGGGTAGGGTATTCATTCACTCAGGTATGCCCTCTAATTACCAGAATGGAGGTGCTCAGTCAGGGAGAGACCAAGGAGCAATGGACAGGTACCAAAAAACAGAATGCCCACACCTGTATGTCCTAGGTTCTGTCAGGCATTCATGGCTATTCTGATCCTTCCCCCACTTGTTATCTCCTAAGATGGTGGTTCCAGGAATTGCTGAGCATCTTGAATTAGAAAGCAATGGATTTCTTGATTCTCCTACAAATTCCCCTAACTGTAAGCCTTCCAATCTTCTAAATATTCCTTTATATGTGGTTCAGAGTTCTAGCACCATCCCCTGAGTCTACTTTGCTGGTATTCTGTGTTGTTATTGACGAGCTCCTCACTGCATGTCTACCTGATCCACCACCTTGATACAAACTGGAACAGACCATCAATTACTCATATGCAAATTCAAACTGAAGCTGAAGAAAATGAAAAGAAGTCCACGAGAACCAAAATATGACCTTGAATATATCTCACCTGAATTTAGAGATCATCTGGAGAACAGATTTGATACATTAAATACTAAAGACCAAAAACCAGAAGAGTTGTGGGATGACATCAAGAACATCATATGTGAAGTGAGCAAAAGTCATTAAGAAGACAAGAAAGAAGGAAAAGGTCAAAATGGATGTCAGAAGAGACTCTGAAACTTGCTCTCCAGCATAGAGATAGTAAAGCAAATGGAAGAAATGAGGAGGTACAAGAGCTGAACAGAAAATTTCAAAGATCAGCTCAAGAAGATAA
>NW_006408891.1:1583664-1584683 GCF_000296735.1 Chrysochloris asiatica | reverse complement strand
GACCCAGGCCATGGTGTTTTCAATAACCTCATATTGTTTTGTAGCAAGGAAGAGAGCGATTATTTCTCCAGTCTAGGAGCGGAGGTCTCTGGGAACACCAATGGATAAGAGCCAAGAACTGGACCCCACCCAGAGAACCGGGGATGCCTGAGATGGAGACAGAGATGATGACATGGAGGGATGAAGCGGCTGGGGACTTTGGATCCAGAGAGGAAGAGGAACTGTGGGCCGAAGACTGAGGGGGAGGGGTGAGTGTAGAGCACGGGTTTCTAAAATAAGCCCTTTGGTAGGAAGACAATGCATGGAGGGGATTGGAACCATGGCAATGTAATGATATATAATGGAATGAATATGGAACTGAGGTTCTCTTATGTAAAACTATCATATAACTCACAATAAAACATAAAAAAAAAAAAAAAAAATACTGGAGACTAAGTCTCACCATCCACTCCTTTAAGGGGCATTTGGCTTTACTTCTGCCAAGATAGACTGATTCATTATTCTAGAACTCCATATTATTTTCAATATTCATCAACAAAATCATAACTCAAAAGCATAAATTCTTTTCCAGTGTTCCTTATTCATAGTCCAGGTTTTACATGCATATGGGGCCATTGAAAGTACCACAGCTTGAGTCCGGCAACCTTACTCCTCAAAGTTACATATTATCTCTTTAACATGTTAAAGGGGTCATGGCAGCAGATTTGTGCAATTCAATATGTCCTTTCTTGGTTGTTCCTTCCATGAGCATTGATTGTGGTTCCAAGTATAGGAAATCATTGACAGTTTCTATCTGTTGCCCATTTATCATGATGTCATTTATTGGACCAGTTGCCTGTCAGTTGTAGATATATGTTGTTGTTGTTGTTAACTGCCATCAAGTCTATTCTGGCCCATAGTGACCCTGTATATGGTTTCCAAGGAGCATCTGGTGAGCTTCAACCACCAACCTTGCAGTTCAAACAACTTTGTAGTCTGATGCATTAGCCCACAGCACCACACCAGTATTCCACATATAT
>NW_006408891.1:1581479-1583420 GCF_000296735.1 Chrysochloris asiatica | reverse complement strand
TAATTGAAAAGAAATGTTTAGGAAAAAATTCACAGTGTTCTTTAAATATCACTAGAAAATATGAAAGATAAAAATATCAGTAAATAATTGAAAAAATAAGATAGAAAAGGGTACAGTACAAGGTAATACATATTTAATTCCATTGCCATAAACATTTGAAATAATTTATTCTGTTTTTTATAAGGATGTGTACCTCAGAATGATTCTTGAACACACTGAGAACTTATGGGAAAACAAAATCATGAAAGCTTTTTGCATATTTCCTGAAGTAAGAAATCATGACTTTGGAGAATTACCTATTCTCTCATTTCTACAGGACTAATTCAGTGCTTTCAGAAGTCATCTTTGCTTATGATTCAATACAACTTTCTAGAAATATTATGCCATGGAGATGGATGGAGCATCAAAAAGAAAATATAGTCCTTACCAAAAGGAACAAAAAGAGAAAATTTATTGATGTATTTTTCTTATCTATCACCTCTTACAGATACTCCCTTCTGTTTGATTTGTTTTTCAATATTCCCTTAAATATAAAACATGAGTTATATTTTTCTATTAAACTACTATTTTCATCAATATCTTCCTTGTAGTATTTACTGCTTTTATAGTGGTATATTATCCCCAAGCTTACAAACTAACAAATAAAATATTATTTTAAAACCAGCACTAAAGGGACTGTAAGTAGAACACATCTCTGTGGCAAAGAGGTAGAAAAAATGTCATAAAATTGTTCACATTTACTTTTCTACTTTTCTATCCTCAGTATCACTGAAAATCTTTGTAAAAGATGTTAAAATGGTTACTCATAGGAGTTTTGTAATTAACTATCTTCATTATTTAATTTGTTGTTCTTGATAATAAATTTATGTTACATTTGACAAGTTGATACATTTTCCTAAGATACTGAAAGAAAATTTGATCAAATAGTCTGTAAATTTTTCTAAGACAAGAGTTCTATCCAATGTAACTTTATAAACTTTTAAGTTCAGTGCATATTGATACACTTTAATAAACGGAAATGTAGTGGTGGTGGTGGCTAAGTGCCATGGAGTGGATTCGGACTCATACCAACACTTTAGAGGGTTTCTGAGGCTATAAATCTTTATGGGAACTAAAAACCTCATCTTTATCCCACAGAACTGCTGGTAACTTCGAATTGTTGACCACAAGATTAGTAGCCCAACTCGTAACCACTATGCTACCAGAGATCACAACCGTGTCATTATCCAAAAACAGTGAACAACTTTTAGATGTTTTCAAAATAAGGTTGTTTAATAAACAACATTCTTATCAATGGAGAAAAGACTGAAGTTGTCAAGGGCTTCATTCTTCTTGGATCAACTATCAATACTCATGGAAGCATTGGGCAAATCTGCTGCACAGGAACTTGTGTTAAAGAGCAGAGATGTCAGCTTGAGGACTAAGGTGCGCCTGACCCAGGCCATGGTGTTTTCAATAACCTCATATGGATGTGAAAGCTAGACAGTGAATAAGGAAGATCATAGAAGAATTGATGCCTTTGAGTTGCAGTGTTGGAAGAGAATGCTAAAAGTGCCATGGACTGCCAAAAGAACCAATAGATCTGTTTTGGTAGAAGCGCAGCCAGAGTGCTCCTTGGAGGCCAGGATGGCTAAGCTTCATCTCTCATACTTTGGACATATTGTCATGAGGGAACAGTCGCTGGAGAAGGATGTCATGCTGGGTAAGACAGAGGGTCAGAGAAAAAGAGGAAGACCCACAACTAGGTGGATCGGCCAGGTGACATCATTGATGGCGTCAAGTATGCAGCGGTAGTGAGGTTGGCCCAGGATCGGATGTTGTTTCATTCTGCTGTGCATGGGATCACTATGAGTTGGTTCCAACTTGATGGCACCTGACAACAACAACAACAATATATCTATTATATCACTTTATGTGTTGTCTCCCTATTCCTATTGCTTA
>NW_006408891.1:1573741-1581379 GCF_000296735.1 Chrysochloris asiatica | reverse complement strand
TATATTAAGTTCAAAGAAATCTATATGCCAGTTACCTATGTAAACTAATCTAATCATTATTTATAAAATTATTTATGAACAAGTTGAGCAAACAGCTAAGTATCACTAGAAATTTAGGGAAATTTTATACGGAAAAAGAAAGACAACATGAATAAAGTCAAAAAAACAATTCTAGAACAAAAGAGAATAGAATCAAATTTTCAAAAGATCCATGCTGACTAGGACTCTGTGTCTGTCTCAGTTTGCTTCAACTCTTAATCCATAACCACATCTTACATTCATTTTCACCATAACTGCCCTACTGGCAGCCAGAAAGCAATGGCCCACTGGGAGCTCTACTGTCTGGAACATTTCACGTAATCAAGTAGCAGGACTTTTGGTATATAGGGAAGGTAATACCTTCATCACCTCCAACAGGATGAGTGATAGGGATATGTCTCCAAGGCAGTGTTGTAGCTCTGAAACCCACATTTATTTATGAATTTCATGCTGGTTCTTGATACTGACTCTTCCACCCTGAGCAGCATATGACAGGCAAGGAAAATTTTGCCAATAACTATGCTGCAGATACAATGCATTGGACAGAAAATCATTGACTTACTCTTAAATGCAATTCACAAGCTTAACAATAAGTATAGAGGTCCTTAGAGATGATTGCTTTCTGTGTCTTTTTCAGAAGATTGATGTCTAGATTTACTTCTGATAATGAAAATTCTCTTTGTTGAATGTGGGAAGAAACCCAACATTGCTTTCTCCATTTTTCTATATCTTCCAATTGTAACTGAACTTCATCCTATCTTCCCACACCACACTAGATACCTGAGATTGTACCTTCACAGTGGAAACTGGGGATATATATGGATTCCTCATGTGGATAAGCAATGACCTGCTAATCATACAGGTTCATACTAACCAGGCAATCCTTATCAACACTATATAGGGTTTTGTTGTATTTAAGTGCATTTGAGTCAGTTGTGACTCATAATGACACTGTATAGAGTTTCTGTAGCTGTGCATCTTGGTTTTCAGCCTGGACTGCAAAGTCAGTTTGAACTGCAAGGTCAGCTGTTCAACCTCACTAGTCACTCTTTGGGAACCCCATATAGGGTCACTATGGGTTGGGAGTGACTTGACAGTACTTCACAGCAACAACATATATATATGTGTGTGTGTAAATATATATATTGCTGTGATTCTGGAAGCTTTGCCATGGTTATTTTAAAGATCAGCAGTATCACCCAGTGGACAGGTTTGAGATGAAGTCAGAATAGGACGAAGAAGAGATGGACTACTTCAGAATATTTAGTCAATGAAAACTTATGTATAGCAGTGGCACAGTGTCATCAGCAGATTATTGAATATTGAAACATGATGAAGAGCCCCCAAATATTCTCAGATACAATACCAGAAGATAAACCCTTCAGGTTGGAAGACACTCAAAATTCTACTGGAGATGAACTGCCTCCTGAAAATAGAGTTGACCATTAAGATGCAAATGGAGTAAAGCCTTCTGGGACCTTCATTTAAATGGGGCACAATGCCAAAAGGAAAGAACATACTTAGCATTTCTCAAGCTGAGAAAACTTAAGAAATAACTCAAACCTTGATTTGCCGTATGAAATGATATGGGAAATTACTGAATGATGCAGAAAGCATCAACAGAAGACAGAAGCAGTACAGAGTGACTGTACAAAAAGAAATGGTCCGTGTTCAACCATTTCAAGAGGAAGCATGTGATCTAGAGTTGATGATACTGAAGGAAGGTACATTGACAACATTGAAAAGAACAAGACACCAGGAATTGTTGGAATACAAATCGAAATCTTTCAACAAACTGATGTGCATTGGAGGCACTCACTCATCTATGCCAAGAAACTTAGAAGACAACTGCCTGGCCAACTGAATGGAAGACATCCTTATTTATGTATATTCCAAAGAGCAGTAACCCAGCAGAATGAGGAAATCATCAGACAACATCATTGATATTCCATGTGAGTAAAGTTTTACTAAAGGTAATGTAAAAACTGCTACAAACATTTTCATAAAGAACTTCCAGAGGCTCAAGCTGGGTTCAGAAAAGTACATGGAATGAGGGATATCATTGCTGACATCAGATGAAATTGGCTGAAAGCAGAGAATACCAGAAAGATGTTTCCCTGTGCTTTATTGACTAGGCAAAGGTTTTTGATTGTGTGGATCATGAAAAGCTATGAACAACTTTGCAAAGTATGAATATTCAGGGACATTAATTGTGCTCATGAGGAACCTGTACATAGACCAAGAGGCAGTTGTTCAAACAGAACAAGGGAACACTGAATGGTTTGGTATTAGGAAAGGTGTGTGTTAGGGTTGTATCCTTTTACCATACTTTTTCAATGTACATACCGAACAAATAATCAGAGATGCTGGATTATGTGAATAAAAACATAGCATCAGGATTAGAGGAAGACTCATTAACAACCTGTGATATGCAAATGATACAATATTGCTTTCTGAAAGGAAAGAAGACTTAAAATACTTGCTGATAAAATCAAGGACCACAACCTTCAGTATGGGTTGCACTTCAATGTAATGAAAACAAAGCTCACCACTAAACCAATAAACAACATCCATAACAATGGAGAAAAGATAGAAGTTGTCAAAGACTTCATTTTGCTGGGATCAACCATCAACACTCATGGAAGCAGAAGTCAAAAAATCAGACTGTGTATTGCATCAGGCAAATCTGCTGCACAAGATCTCTTGAGCATGTTGAAAATCAAACATTACAGTTTGAGGACTAATCAGTACGCCTGACCCAAACTATGATATTTTAAATAACCGCATATGCATGTGAAAGTTGGACAGTGAGTACAGAAGACCCTAGAAGAATTGATGCATTTGAGTTATGGTGTTGGAGAAAAATATTAAAAGTACCATGTTGTTATTGTTATGTGTGGTGGAGTCAGTTCTGACTCATAGTGACCCTGTACAGGGTTTACGAGGCTGTAAATCTTTATGGAAGCAGAAAGCCTCATCTTTCTCCCACAGAACTGTTTCGAACTGCTGACCCTGAGGTTCACAACCCGATTCGTAACCACTACGCTACCAGAGTTCCTTGAAAGTACCATAGACTGTCAAAATAACAAACAGATTCATGTTAGAAGAAGTACAGCTAGAGTGCTCCTTGTAAACCAGGATGACTAAACTTCATCTCTCATACTTTGGACATATTATCAGGAGGGACAAGTCACTGGAAAAGATTATCAAATTTGTTAAAGTGAAGGGTCGGAGAAAAAGAGGAAGACCCCCAACAAGATGGACTGGCACTCTGGCGGCAGCAATTGAGTCAAACGTAACAACAATTGTCAGGTTGGCCCAGGACTGGGCAGTGGTTCATTCTGTTGTGCATAGGGTCACTATGAGTTGGTTCTGACTTGATGGCAACTAGCAACTACAACAACATATATATATCCATATTGTTTTGAAGTGCCATGGAGCTGATTCTGACTCACAGCAACTCTATATAAGGTTTCCAAGGAGCAGTTGATTTGTTGTGTGTATGTGTGTATATGAGTAGCATTGTAATATAAGCACTGGAATACTAACCACAGGTTTGCAGTTCAAACCCACCAGCTGCTCCTCAGAAACCCTGTAGAGGGTCACTATGAGTCAGAGCCAACTCAGTGACACTTAACAACAACATATGTTTGTTGTTGTTGTTAATTACTGTCAAGTTGGTTCCTACTCACAGAGACTCTATGCATAAAAGAAAGAAACACTGCCCAGTCCTTTGCCATCCTCACAATCAGAAGAGGATTAATGGTAGGATGGTAGTGGTTATGTGATATGAAGTCTGGTCTGACTTACAGAGAACCTGTATAGTGTTTCCAAGGTTATTAATCTTAGCAGGAGCAACAACAACAAAAACACACACCTTTCTCCATTGGAGCACCTTAGCTTCCAACTACTAACCTTTTGGTTAGGAGCTCAACTCATAACCCACATCAAGTCAGGTCTGACTCACAGTGACCCTGTATAGGGTTTCTGAAGAGCAGCTAGGGTGTTTGAACAGCTAATCTTGTGGTTTTCAGTCCAGTGCTTATCCTACAGTGATACAGTCCTGGTGTGGCTGTAGGATAAGCACTAGACTGCTAACTACAAGATTTCTGGTTCAAACCTTGGTAAAATCCTTGGTACTAAGTGACTAATTTATAATGATATTAAAACTCTCAGATTAGATAAGTGAAAGACTACATAACAGTCTCCTTTAGACTTTAGATAATGCCATGAATGTGAATCAAACAGATTTCTAAACCAATTCATGTGCTATTCTCATATCCAGTTTTTTGGGTTTTTTTCTAGGCACACATACTGGAGTCATCTGTGCTGAGATTGCTCATGAAGAATAGCTTTATGTGGAAGAGATTATAGAGCCCATGAATCAGGTGGTGTACTGTGACCTTTGCCATGTTACATACATGGACTAAGAGATGAAATTGTTCATCTCTTAGTCCAAGTGGTTCTCAAGTTATCAATGCTGAGAGAAGGGGTAGGATGGAAGACTATGCAGAAATGTTACACAGACCATCTATAACAAAGATAATATGGAAAATCAAATAAAATAGATGCAGATGATTGGTCTGGAACGCTGAGATTCAGATAAAGGGATAGTGGAGTGGAGTGGACTGAATGCTTATAGAAAGGGAAGTTCAACAGACACAGCAAAAATATTAGACAGAGAACTTCAGGAGACAATCTTTCTAGAAAAGGGAGTTTCAGGAAGAGGGGGCTGGTCTGGCGTGCACTCCGCGCCTCGGGAATGTTTTTACGCGTGAAACGGCTGCTTTTGGAAGACTGTTGCTCAGAGGAAAAGATATTTGGTTTTCATAAGCCAAAGATGTAGCGAAGTATAGAGGGCTGCTGTATTTGCAGAGCTAAGTAAGTCCTCGAGTTTATGGTTCACTGACAGTAAATGCTATGAATAGGACTTCCAGAGCTGTTTTGGGTTGCGTGGGACTCCTTCAGGAGACATCTGCAATGCCTTTGCCCTGCTTGTGAAAAGATGGAAGAAGATGCCAGCAGGATCAAAACCAAAAAAATGTGGAATCGTGTGGTAGATGCAAGGGCAAGGCCCAGTCTAAAGACTACATTAAAACCAAAGAATGTGAAAACAGGATAAAAAGCAACCAGATCAGTAAACTACAGAAGGAATTTAAACGTCATAACTCTGATGCTCACAGTACCACCTCAACTGCCTCTCCAGCCCAGTCTCCTTGTTAACAGTAACTAGTCAGATGATGGTTCAGATACAGAGATGGCTTCTGGCTCTAATAGAATACCGTCTTTTCCTTTTTAGATCTTACATACTGGAAAAGACAGAAAAAATGTTGTGGGATTATCTATAAAGGCCTCTTTGGGGAAGTCCTTGTCGACACACATCTATTCAAGCCTTGCTGCAACAATAAGAAAGCAGCTGTTGAGAAGCCAGAGAAGCTGGGGCCAGATCCCCTCCCCATCTCCACACAGGAGTGTTGACTAAGCTTTATGTAGAAGGGGAACAAAAACAGTTTAAAGTTTGGAAAGACACAACAAAGTAACCCTCCTATTTTAACTTGGATACTTGCTATTCTGCCAAATGACAATATGTAGAATGCTTTTGAATGGGTTATTTTTCTCCCCAGTTCCACAAACTTTGAAGCCAGTATCTATCTAGTTCACACACAAAAAAAGTGTACATATAATATTTAAGATGCTGAGTATTTCATAGAAGAGTTGCATGCTGCTGTAAAATGCTCTTTAAGTCTTTTTTTTTTTTTTTAATCCCCTTCTAATGAATGAATGGATTACGAATCGGGCTGCTAACCTTAAAGTCGGCTGTTCGAAACTACCAGCCATTCCGTGGGAGAAAGATGAGGATTTCTGCTACCGTAAAGATTTATAGCCTTGGAAACCCTGTTCAGGGTCGCTATGGGTCGGAACTAACTCGACGGCACTTAACAACAACAATATTAATATTTGATATAGATTTTATTTATATGAAACTTCTAAAACAGAATCAAAGCTTCTCTTGGGAAAATGGCAAGTTTTTAGGATAACCAATCCTAAATTGGTACCAAAGCATTACCACATGATGGAGAACAAACACACACTCTATTAAAAAACATTAAATGATCTGGAAAATAAAATGTGCAAGCCTTCAAGATGGTATAAAACAAAGGTGAATGCTTCTTGGGGCACATTTCTTAGAGGGTTTGCTGAGTGTGTAAATAGTTAAATTTTGCTTGTGTTATTTGACTATTTGGTGACTTCATTGAAAATCTGCACAATTCAGTTTTAGATCTGTATTACTTCAGTTGACATTTGTGAAGGTTTTATCAGTGTAGTGGGTGCTTGATTTGTGTTGACCTACTTAAGACGTGCAGTGAGGAGCTCCGTCAATAACAACATGGAATACTGGGCCAAGCAGGCTCAAGGAATCGTGCTGGAACTCTGAAACACATATAAAGGAATATTTGGGGGATTGGAGGGCTTACAGCTAGGGGCATCTGTAGGAGAATCAAGAAACCCATTGTTTTCTAATTCAAGACACTCAGCTATTCCCAGAGCCACCATCTTGGGAGAGAACATCTTGATTGTATCAGGAATGATATAGAAATTTAAAGTGACAGTTTTGATATAAAATCAAACGGCCACCACTTGTCTGTCATGCTGTGGTGGCTTGAATTGCTGTGATTCTGTGATTCTGAGGGTTATGCCACCGGTATTTTAAATAATCAGCAGGGTCACAAATGGTGGACAGGTTTCAGATGAGCTTCCAGACAAAGACAGACTAGGAAGAAAGAGTGACGAACTATTTACGAATCGCTAGTCACTGAAAACCTTATGAATAGCAGAGAAACACTGTCAGACACAGTGCAGGAAAATGAGCCCCTCAGGTTAGAGGGCACTCAAAATGCAACTGGAGAAGAGATGACTCCTCAAAGTAGAGTTGACCATGATGACGTGAATGGAGTTAAGCTCATGAGAGAAAAGCCCACAGAGACTTCATTTGCTGACGGAGAACAATTCAAAATGAAGAGAAACAGCTATAAACATCCATTGAAAATTGAAACATGAATGTACAAAGTATGAATCTGGGAATATTGGAAGTTGTCAAAAGTGAAATGGAATGCATAAACATCGATATCTTAGGCATTATTGAGCTGAAATGGACTGGTATGGGCCATTTTGAATCTGACCACCACATGGTTTACTATGCAGGGAATGACAAATTGAATCGGAATGGTGTTGCATTCATCGTCAAAAAGAATATATCCAGCTAAGTCATGAGGTACAATGCTGTAAGTGATACACTAGTATCCATGTGCTTACAGGGAAGCCCAGATAATACCACTATTATTCAAATGTATGCACCAACCACTAAATCCAGTGAGGATGAAATAGAAGAATTCTACCAATTTCTTCAATGTGAAATCGATCAAGATGCATTGCTCATTACTGGTCATTGGAATGCAAAGGTTGGGAGCAAAGAGGAAGAACCAGTAGTTGGAAAACAGGGCCTTGGTGATAGAAATGATGCTGGAGAAGGCATGATGGAATTCTGAAAAACCAATGATTTGTTTATTTCAAATACCTTCTTTAGACAGCATAAGAGAT
>NW_006408891.1:1546245-1547178 GCF_000296735.1 Chrysochloris asiatica | reverse complement strand
CATTGCTAATGTCAGATGGATCTTCTCTGAAAGTAGAGAACACCAGAAAGATGTTTATTGTGCTTTATTGATATTGCAAAGGCATTCCACTACGTGGAACATAACAAACTATGGATAACATGTGAAAAATGGATATTCAAATACCTTAATTGTGCTCATGAGGAACTTGTATATATCAGAACAAGGGGATACTGAATGATTTAAAATCCAGAAAGGTGCATGTCAGGGTTGTATCACTTCCCAATACATACTCAATCTGCATGCTGATCAAATAGTCAAGCAGGTGGATTATGTGAAGAAGAATGTGGCATCAGGATTGGATGAAGACTTCTTAACAAACCTTCAATATGCAGATGGCACAACCTTGCTTGCTGAAAGCAAAGAGGACTGGAAATACTAATGAAGATCAAGGACTACAGTCTTCAATATGGATTGCACCTCAGTGTATGAAAATGAAAATCCTTGTAACTTGACCAATAAAAACCATCATGATAAATGGAGAAAAGATTGAAATTGTCAATAACTTCATCTTACTTGGATCCACAATCAATGATCATAGAAGCAGTAGTCAAGAAATCAAAGACCTCTTTAAATTGTTCAAGAGTAAAAATATCAGTCTGAGGATTAAGGTATGCCTGACCCAAGCCATGTTGGGGACCGCAAAGCACTGAGATGTTGAGGCCCTGTGTCATGGACGAAAATCCTACATGATGGCCCCTCTCAGGATGGCTAGCCAGGGACTCTGAGGGCCAAAGGAAGTGACCTCCTGACATCCCGGGTTCATTGGTTTTTGCAAACTCACTGGTGGGCTACCTCTGTATAATTTTCTTTGGTCTTATTATTCATTCTATGCTTCTAAATCCAGTAATTGTAGCTTCTGAGAAAATGGTTTCTTATGTATCTCTCTTAATGTCTCCACTGTGTTGGCAGTGC
>NW_006408891.1:1544144-1545470 GCF_000296735.1 Chrysochloris asiatica | reverse complement strand
CAGATTGAATCCTGCATGTATTACTGCCTGCAGGGCCATGATGCCTGCAATCCAGGGTCTGCCTGCCAGTCTTGCATTCACCTTGGTTTCAGGGTGTCTCTTTGTCTCTCTTGTCGCATCTTTGTGTATATTCTTTTTCTATTTCTTTCACCGCCAGATCTCCATACTTCGTAACCCAAACTTCCCTGTCGAGGCAGGTCCCCGACAAAGCCATAGTATTTTCAATAGTCTCTTATGCATGTGAAATTCAGACAATGAATAAGGCAGATGATAGAAAAATTGGTGTGTTAAAGTTATGGTGTTGGAGAAAAATACTGCCAGAAAAACAAACAAACCTGTGTTGGAGGAAGTACCGCTAGACTTCTCCTTAGAGTCCAGGATGGCAACACGTCATCTCTCAGAGTTATATACATTCTATCAGGTGGCATCAATCCCTGGAGAAGGACATCATTCTTGGTAAAGTGGAGGGGCAGAAAAAATGAGGAAGAGCCCAATAAGATTGATACAATGGTAGCAGCAATGGGCTCAAATGTAACAATTGTGAGAATGGTGTAGGACAAGGCAGTGTTTCAGTCTGTTGTGTATGGGTCACTATTAGTTGGAACTGACTTGATAGCACCTAACAACAGCAATGTTCTTTCAACATACTTATTTAATCTGCATACTGAAAAACTAACCCAAGAAACTGAACTATATGAAGAATAGCACAGCATCAGGATCAGAGAAAATCTTTTTAGCAACCAGACACAATCAATATGGTTTGCTAAAAGTAAATAAGACTTGAGGCACTTGCTGATGAAGATTAAAGAATGCAGCCTTCAGTATGGATTAAAATACAACGTAAAGAAAACAAAAAT
Organism: Chrysochloris asiatica; assembly: GCF_000296735.1. Classification (NCBI taxonomy): domain Eukaryota; kingdom Metazoa; phylum Chordata; class Mammalia; order Afrosoricida; family Chrysochloridae; genus Chrysochloris; species Chrysochloris asiatica. The sequence goes on along the minus strand of NW_006408891.1, from coordinate 1,544,613 downwards.
TTTCACAACTGGATCAATAAATAACATTATGATAAACTGAGGAAAGATCGAAGCTGTGTAACACTTCATTTTCCTTGTATCCACATTCAACAATTATGGATGCTACTGCTGCTCAGTGCCATTGAGTCATAACTCACAGCATCCCTGTATAGTGTTTTCTAGCCTGCAAATATTTACAGGAGCAGAAACCTCATCTCTCTTCCTCAGAGTGGCTGGTGGATCCCAAAAATTGACCTGTGGTTATTAGTCCAGTATTTAACTGGAGTCCTGGTGTGGTGCTGTGGGTTAATGTGCCAGACTGCAAAGCTTTTTGAACTGCAAGGTCGGCAGTGCAAATTCACCAGCTGCTCCTCAGAAACCCTATACAGGGTTGCTATGTGTCGGAATCCACTCAATGGCACTTAACAACAAGTATGCTACCAGTGCTTCTAACTCATGGAAGCAGCAGTCAAGAAATCAGAAGACTGAG
>NW_006408891.1:1529714-1543309 GCF_000296735.1 Chrysochloris asiatica | reverse complement strand
ACTTATTTCACTAGGCAAATTTGCTGAAAAAGGCATCTTTAAAGTGTTCATTCACTAGCAAAGATGTCATTTTGATGATTAAGGTGCACCTTTCCCAAGCTATGGTATTTTCTGTTGTCACCTCATATGCATGTAAAAGTTGGACAATGAATAAGGAAGACTTTAAAAGAATAGATCCATTTGAATGAAAGGGATGGCAAAGAATATTGAACATACAATCAATGGACCACTAGAAGAACAAACAAATCTGTCTTAGAAGAATTCCAGCAAAAATGTTCCTTAGAAGTGAGAATGCCAAGACTTTGCCTTACATACTTTGGACATGTTATCAGGAGAAATAAGAACATCATGCTTGACAAAGTAGTGGGTCAGCAAAAAAGGTGTAGGATATCCACCATGAGATGGATTGACACAGTGCCTGCAACAATAGACTCAAACATAACAATTGTGAAAATGGCATGAGACCAAGCAGTGTTTCATTCTGTTGTGCGTGGAGTTGCTAAGTAAGAGCTGACTTGGCAGCACCTAACACGATGGTTCATATGTGGACCTGTGTGTGCATTAGTTCTCTAGGTGACTATCTACACCTACAGCAAATGTCAAAATCAAGCAAAAACAGATGGCAGTTGTTCTCTTCTGCTTGATATGTATTAAAGACCCATCTTCATATGCAATATGATGGACCTTCAAATTTTCATGGAAAAATTCTATTCTTATAATTCCATTTTGCCATGAACTTTTTGAAGTCTCCTTTTATAGTCCAGTATGTCTTGCTGAATCTTGACTAATCATGCTGTACATGATTTATTTTACACATGAGGTATCAGACTTAGCTATCATTAATCATTACAGAAAAAGACCTCAACATATTAATTTTGTAAAAATGTATTTAGCAAGTGAGTTACATGAAGATTCTTACATTTTCTTCTTGGCTGATGATGTCTTAAACACCCACACACACATTTTTAGTTAACAATGTGCCAGAAACTATTATCCTTGCTTTTACCTTCCCACACATAATTGTATCTTTTCTTCTTCTAAGCTTGTTTTTCAGGTTGTAAAAAGATTGGAACACAATGTCTTTTTCTATTAGCTTTGAAGACTAAGCTAATAAGATATAAATCCAGCTGAGGAAGTATGTTTTGGAAGTTGGTGTTCATGATTTAAAATAATGAAATCAAGAAGACAGGATCATTTGAAATAGATTTACATTAGAAATATATTTTTACAAAGGAAAAAAAATTACATTAATATAAAAAAGTATTTCTAAATGCATTTGTGTATAGAAATCTTTCAACATATGAGAAATTTATAAATTTACCAAAGGATTTTAATATTTCATGGTATGTAATGAAATATTTATAGTATATTGTTGTTGTTGTTGTTAAGTGCCGTCAAGTCATTTCTGACTCAGGGACCATGATAAGATTTCAGAGGCTTTAAATCTTTGTGGGAGAAGAAAACCTCACTTTCTTCTGCTGAATGGCTAGCGGGCTGGAACAGCAGGCTGTGTGGTTCACAGTCCAGCCCTTATCCTATGAAGTCATCATATTCCCATTTATAGTATATAATAGTTTATCTTACAGGGGAAAGATGAGGCATTCTGTTTCTGTACATATTTACAGCCTAGGAAACCCTATACTAAATCGCTATGAATCAGAACTGACTTGATTGATGGCACTTAACAACAATAAAAGCTTATCAAATTTTAAAACATATTTTGGCTTCCACTTATCTGAAATTAAGTCATAAGTTTGAAGTGTTAACTAAATTTGCAAATTCTCTATTAGCATGATTCCTATTTATAGGTATAGTAAGGCTAGACTTACAATGAAATGTAATATATTAAACAATCTGGGGTCAATATGTTTACAGTGGTGGCTTGAGTGTTGCTATGATGCAGGAAGTCACGTCATCACTGTTTCAAACACTAACTACATCCTTCATAGTAGACATGTGTCAGTAGATCTACTTGACAGGATCTTGACAGGAACTAACAACTAAGACTGGTAAGAAAAATCTGACAACATTCTGATGAAAATTAACCAATAAAAACTCTATGAATCACAACAGAATACTGTCCGTCATAGCGTTGAAAGATGGGCACCAACATTGGAAGGTACTCAAAATATACAGCGGACACTACAATGGACTCATACATACCAATGATCATGAAGATGACTCTTAACCAGAAAATGTTTCAATCTGTTGCATGGGGTAACCAAGAGTCAGAGTAAACTTGACAGGAACTAACAACTGCAATGGCATAAAATTTCAAAGGAAGGGGTAGATGCTCTGTGTTAGTACAGATCTCCAAAAATCCATCTGAGGGAGTATTTGTCCCCATGTGTTCAGTAATACTTTGATTGCCTGATACACATTCTCATAAAAGAAAAAACAATAATTTTATGATTTTTTTAATCCCATAACATATTAAGGAGCTCTGGTAGTACTGGTTACTAATCAGTCTGCAAACCTCAAAGTCACCCAATCTGAAATACCAGCTGTTCCATGGGAGAAAGATGAGGCTTTCTGCTCCCTTAAAGATTTATAGCTTCAGAAACCCTGTACAGGGTGGCTATGAATCGTAACCGACTCCACAGCACATAACCACCACAACATATTATATCATTTATTTAAGGGAAAATACACTTGAAAGCAGACATATCAACTAGAACTTTCTGGTTGTAAAGAAAATAAATCAGCGTGATTTGTTTAAGAGAAGAGTCCAGCAAGAATTGAACAGCCAGTTTTGAGAACAGGAGCCAGAATAGCAACATGAATTTGAAGACTATCCTCTCATGAAACTCCAGGGATGATTTAACACAGACAATCTTTTGATTTGCATATACTTATGCAAGAATAAAATGCCTGGGAATGATACAAAATTTTTCTTGGTTAGGTAAGGAAACATGATGGCACAACACGTTAGCATTCAACTGTTAATCTAAAGACAGGCAATTCAAATGCAACAAGTAGCTCTGTGAAAGAAAGAAGTGGTGATCAATCTTCACAAAGATTGCAACCAAGGAAAACCTATGGGCCAATTCTACTCAATCACATGAGGTCACTATGAGTTTAAAATAAACTGGACATCTTTCCAATTTTCTAAACCTAAAAGGAGATGGGTGCAGGAGGAAGATTACATGTGAAATGCAGAAAAAAAAATTTCCACAAAATAAGGGTACTGCAAAACACCAAACTATACCTCCCAAGGTACTCTCTGCTTCTCTGTTGAGTTTGATAATCTGCCACAATGGCCACACAGAACTCAGACAATGTACTCACAATTATGGGGTTTATTAGGGAAGTTAACTGGTTACAGTACAGAATCAGAAAATGCTCAGTGCACAGTCATTCCAGATAGTAGCTGACAAATGCCCACAGAACACAAGACTCCATCTTAAGGCTCAACCTGAAGGAACTCAACTCTAGCTCCATGGGTCAAAAACCTAGCTCCTCCATTTATGTGCATGGAGACACCCTACTTTACAAGCAAGCCCCCACCCACAGTCACTCAGCTTTACTTGGTCTGTGAGCTGGAAAGTTAACTGCTCTCTCTTGTGTTCTGGCTCTTGGTTCTGTTGCTACTGCTCCTCTGTTGCAGTTTTCTGTCCCTGGATCCAAGCAGTTCAGTGTCCAGTGATCTTGGTGCTCAAAGGATGCTTTGAGGCAGTACCAACTTGATGGGCTCTAACAACAACAACAAAGATTTACAGTTTCGGAAAACCCTATACAGGGTTGCTATGAGTTGGAACATACTTCATGGCACACCACCACCACCACCACCACCACCACCAATCCACTTTATTGACTATACAAAGACTTTCAATTGGTGGATCATGACAAGCTACGGACAACATTGTGGAGAATGAGTATTCTGGAACACTTCATTGTGCTCATGAGGAACCTGTAAAGAGGCAGTCATTCAAATAGAACAAGGGAAGGGTTTAATGGTTTAAATGGTTCAATGGTTTAAAATAAGAAAAGGTGTGTGCCAGGGTTGTATTCTTCCACCATACTTATTCAATCTATATGCTGAGCAAATAATCCAAGAAGTCGTATTATATGAAGAAAAACATAGCATCAGGATTGGAGGAATAGTCATTAACAATCTGAAACATGCTAATGATAAAACCTTGCTTGCTGAAAGCAAAGAGGACTTAAAATATTTACTGATGGAGATCAAAAACTGCAGCCTTTTATATGGATAGCACTTCAATGAAAAGAAAACAAAAATCCTCACCACTGGACCAGTAAATAATACCACAATAAATGGAGAAAAGATTGAAATTGTCAAAAACTTCATTTTTCTCAGGTCAACTCAGACCAACACTCATGGAAGCAACAGTCAAGAAATCAAATGCCATATTGCATTGGACAAATCTGCTGCACAAGATCTCTTTAGAGTGTTGAAAAGCAAACATGTCAGTTTGAGGACTAAGGTGTTCCTGACCCAAGTCATGGTATTTTAAATCACCTCATATGAATGTGAAAGTTGGGCAGTGAATAGTAAGACCGTAGAAGAATTGATGCATTTGAGTTATGTTGTTTGAGGAGAATACTGAAAGTATAATGAATGGTCAAAATAACAAACAGATCTGTGTTGGAAGAAGTACAGCCAGGCATCTCCTCGGAAGCAAGGTTCGGCAGACTTTGTCTCTCATAATTTGAACATATTATCAGGAGGGACCAGTCACTGGAGAAGGCTATCATGTTTGGTAAAGTGGAGGGTCTGAGAAAAAAAGGAAGACTCCCAATGAGATGGATAGGCACAGTGGCCTCAGCAATGGGCTCAGGCACACCAGTGATTATGAGGTTGACCTTGAACCACACAGTGTTTCATTCTGTTGTGCATAGGGTCACTATGAGTCAGTGCTGACTCCATGGCACCTAACAACAATAACAACAGTCTACTTTTGAAAAGGCATCCACTGAAAACCCTAAGGAGTATAGTTCCACTCTGACACACATGGGTTTGCCATGAGTCAGAATCAATTGTATGGTAACTTGTGGTGATGATGAATGTACTGTGTGCAAAACATCTCAATTGTATGCAACATTTTTCACTCATTGCCAGTTTGTCAGGAAATATTTTTACTGTCTTCCATATGCTATCTGAGAAATCTCTTTAACCTGTTCCTGATTCTATTAATTAAAAAAAGAATCAAGTTGATAGGAATGTGTTAAAAGGATTAAAACAATGTATACAGATGCTTCAAACCTAAGTGAACCAAAGAATCTTTCATAAGAAAAACATGCATGTCTGGGATTTATGACAGATCTTTCAAGAGCCTGAAAACCTCTAGATGTTTATATGCAATTCAAAGTAATAGTTGTTGTTGTTGTGAATTGCTGCCAAGTCGGTTCCCAGCAGCCCAATAGGGTTCCCCAAGGAGCAGCTGGTGAGCTTGAACCACCGACCTTGCACTTCAAACAGCTTTGTAGTCTGGAACAATAACCCACAGCACCACACCACGACTAGTCATATTGTTGTTGTTATGTGCCGTGGAATTGGTTCCAACTCCTTATGACCTTGTACAGGGTTTCCGAGGCTGTAAATCTTTACGGGACCAGAAAGCCTCATCTTTCTTCCACAGAACAGCTGATAGTTTTGAATTGCTGACCTTGAGATCCACAGCCAATTTGTAACAACTACACTACCAGAGACTAGTAATATGCTGGTGTGCAAATCAGAAGCAAGATGTCAGAATGGTTAAGTTGTCAGCAAAACAGGAAGACCTGGATACCAAAGATCCTTTCCTTGGCTGATAAAAACATAGCTTCACCCCTGAGATCCCATAAATTCCAGGGGTAATGGATGCATGATCTCACCTAAGAATCTCATTACTTGAATGAAATACAGGTGAATTCAAGGTCAGAGCCACAGCAGTGATTATAGATTGGCTCCAGTTGGATCCCCAAGAAGCATGCAGAACACATTGATCAAAAGTCCACAGCATCACTCTTTTCACTGGTGAATAGTGCTTATCAGCAACATCATGTTAGATTATAAAAATTAGTAGTGTAATCTTGGTAACAGAAAAATATACTTTACAATTGATGTATTGGGAACAAGCTGTGCTCTACATCCTATTCTGTACACTTCAATGTTTATTATAAGAAGCTTAGAAAAGGAAGCAACCATGTAGCAAGAAAGTCATTCCTATGGAATTTGGATATAATTGTTTATTCTATAAAAGTAACTAATGCTCTTGACCTCCTGAACTTCAGTTGCTTTTTGGTGCTTCACAAAACCCATCATGCAACAAGAGAATAAGAGACTGCTGAGTTTATTCTATAGGCTACTTTTCAAATGTGATAACATGCAAAAAGCCAGGAATAGTGTATATACATGATAAAATTAGTTCCTTCCATAAATGTCATTAAACTGCTTTCTTTGTTTTGTTGTTGTTGTTTTAAGGTGGTATTCAGAAATAAATTGTCTCAGTATTCTAAAATCTCACTAACATTTAACAATAATTATTAAATTACTATTCACTTCCTTTTACCCTGTGCTAAGCAATACTGACTCCTACTGTGATTCTCCAGGATAAGCACTGGACTAGTGATTGCAAGGTCAGCAGTTCAAACCCACCAGCCGCTCTGAATTGGAATGAACTCGACAGCACTCAACAATAACATCAACAAGCAATATTAGTTATAGCAGCTAGAAGAAAACGCATCACATATCTTAAGGCAACTGCTTCTTCAAGGAGTCCTGGTGGAGGTATGGATTATGTGGTGGGCTGCTAACTGCAAGGTCAGCAGTCTGAATCCACCAGCCAATAGGAGGAAGGAAGATGTGGCTTTCTGCTCCCGTAAAAATGTAGCCTCAGAAACACTATACAGGATTTCTATGAGTCAGAACCTACACCAGGGCACACAGCAGAAGAAGCAACAAGAGCAATCTCCATATTCATGAGAACCAGCCAATTCTCTAATCTATATGAGTCAGAACCAACTGCACAACACACAACCATCTCTATCACCAAGTGTTTCCTCACTTCCCCTTTATACACAATCTAGAGTTTCATAAAGTTTTAGAATTTCTTCATGAAGCTTATTTTTTATTATTTTTATGATTCTCCACTAGTTCTTTAAGTTTGTCACATTTTATATTATGCTCAAAATATTTTTTTTAAGTAAAAACCTACATTGATGGGGATATGACAAATGCACACAGTTGGCAACTAAAAAACTACCAGTGGCCAAAACTGGAACAATATGAACAACAAAATAATGTAATATTGTATTGTAATCCAAAGTATCAGTTATGTAAATTTCCATGAGCTCATACTGGTACAAAAATTGAACAATAAGTACTGGGGAAAAGAGACAAATCCTCCCTAATGATGAATTCCAAAAAAATTGATGTAGATATTTCTTGTTCAAAGAAAGGGAGCCTAATTCTCTTCCCCTGGAGTGTGACCGTAGTGACTTTCTCCCAAAGGTGCAATATGGGAAAGGAAGAAAAGATCTTTTTAAATATTTCAGGAAGAAATCTGGTAAACACTATCTCAGCCAGATGATCAAAGTCTACATCAACAGGGATGAGTCTTGTTGATAGCATATATATGTTTAATGTGATGAGAATGGCATTTTTAAAACTGTATTTTTATTTTTCATTAAATTAGCTGTCTGTATATTGTATTTATATTAGTCTTCAATTGTGACAAAGGTATCATACTATCATAATACATCATTAGATACAGTTGAGTCAGCTGCTGTCTCATGGTGACACTATGTATAACAAAAGGAAAACTGGGAGGTCCTGCACAATCCCCATGATGGGTTATGGATCCAATCTTGTTGATTAACATGATTTATGAAATCAGGTCCCTCTTCTTAGTCTGTCTTCGACTGAACCTCTGCTAAAAACTAATCATCATTATAGCAACACAAAAGCCTCCACTCGCAGAGAGGTGGTGGCTGCACGTAGGTGCACTGGCCAAAAATTGTACCTGGGTCTCTGGAATGAAAGACAAGAATTCTACCATGAGAAGCTTTTTCCCGGCAAGCAACTCCTCTTTCGTCTGCTTCTTGGACTCCGGTTGCAGCACGGCCCCCAAACGCTCGTCTTTGCTCGTGCCTGAAATGAAGAAACCTAAGTTGCAGGAAACTTCGGCCTCTCTGAACTTGCCAAAGGGAGAAAAAGAACAGCAGGAAGCAGTTGAATATATTGATGAAGTACAAAGTGAAATAGACAGAATTAATGAACAAGCCAGTGAGGTGATTTTGAAAGTAGAGCAGAAATATAAAAAACTCGCCAACCATTCTTCAGAAGAGGTCAGAATTGATCGCCAAAATTCCAATCTTTTGGGTAAACAACATTTATCAACAATCCACAACTGTCTATGTTGCTTGGGGAGAAAGATGAAGAGGCACTGCATTATTTGACCAGAGTTGAAGTGACACAATTTGAAGATATTAAATCAGGTAACAGAATAGATTTTTATTTTGATAGAAATCCTTACTTCCAAAATAAAGTTCTCTCCAAAAATTTCATCTGAATGAGAGTGGTGATCCATTCTCAAAATCAACTGAAATTAAATGGAAGTCTGGAAAGGAGTTAATCAAATGCTGGAGTCAAACACAGAATAAAAGCCATCAGGAAGAGGCAGCATGAAGAACCAGAGAGCTTTTTTACTTGGATTACTGATCATTCTGATGCAGGTGCAGATGAGTTAGAAGAGGTTATCAAAGATGATATTTGGCCAAATCCGTTACAGTACTATTTGGTTCCTGATATGGATGATGAAGAAGTGGGAGGAGAAGAGGAAGAAGAAGGTTTGGAAGATATTGACAAAGAAGGGATGATCTTTTAAATTTTTATTCAGTCCCTGGGAGCAAATTGCTATCTTTTTTTTTCTTTTTTCTTTTCTTTCCTTTTCTTTCCCCGCTCTTGTGCTCAGTCACCCTATTCTTGAGGTATTTTTCCTCTCCTTTACACCATGGCTCTCAACTTATTGTGGGGGGGAAATATTTTGAGCAGATACAGTGGGAAAATAATCTCTACCCCTTTCTGTTCCCAAATTAATTTTTATCCCTTTCTGTCTCAACAAAAACTATGGAATCAACACACCACCGTCCTCTGTGGGGAAAAACCAAAACTCTGCTGGAAGCAGATCCCTTCACTCTTCTGGAAGCTGGAGGGTGCTAGGTCCCTGTGCATAGAATTCTAGCTTTTTTCCTCTTTCCTCTCTATACTGGGCTCAGAGATTACACTGTGTCTCTATGTGAATATGGACAGTTAGCATTTACCAACCTATATCTGTCTACTTTCTCTTGTTTAAAAAAAAAAAAAAATCTCTTAAAAAAATGGAGTTATAGAAAGTCAGCAAACGGTGGGTTTGAGATGTTTGGGTAGGTTAAGTGGGCATTTTGACAGCATGGCTACTCCTTGGGCATGTTTAATTGTGATGTTTAATGGACATCCTTGTAGTTTAAGATGACACTTTTAAAATAAAATTCTCTCCTAATGATGACTTGAACCCTGCCACTCCATGGGAGAATCAGTAGAACCTGTAGGATCTTATTTGGAATTGACATTCTCTATTGTAATTTTGTTCCTGTTTATTTTTTTTAATTATTTTTGTTTCACTGGAAAGGAAAGATAATGCTCAATTTTAAGTGTTAAAAGTGTACAAGTTGCTTTGTTACAATAAAACTAAATGTGTAAAAATAAATCAACTAAATGTGTACACACACACACACACACACACACAAAGAATTCTACCATTAATCACCAATTAATAAAGAAAATGGTTGTCAGTATATGGTAGTTGTTTTCTATCTTTGTAATTTTTCTGTACATTTGAAACTATTCTAAAGGAAAAATTATATGTGTATAGATTTGTGTGATCTATATGGAATTCTGGTGTTGTGCTATGGGATAAAGCACTGAACCTCAAGGTCGGCAGTTCACCTGTATAGGGTAAACTAGGTTGTATAGGGTGAACCCTATAGAGTGAGTATGAATTGCTATGAGTCAGCCTCAGAAATAAGGTCTGGTGATCTGCTTCTAAAAGGTTTGTTATTAAGTGCCATGGAGTCGATGCAACCCTGTATTTTCCAAAGAGAAGCTGGAGAGTTGAACTGCTGGCATTGCAGTTCAAATCGACCTTACTATGGGCCAGTGCTTATCCTACACCCTTGAAATCTCCACGGAGCATAGTTTTGTTCTGCCACACATTGAGTCACCATAAGCCATAATCAATGTGAAGGCAATGTGGATTAATGCTCTGGACTCCAAAATGGGTTTGAAATGCAAGATCGTTGGTTCAAGCTCATCAGCCATTCCACAAAACCATATACAGGATTGCTGTGAGTGGGAACGGGCTCAATAGCACTTAACAACAAAAACAGCAGCACAGCTTTAATTCCCATGAAGCTTGCCCAGGAAAACTCACCCTGATTAACCTCATAAAAACCCTATATGGTAATATACTGGCTTTCTCAAGGCAAGCAGAACCAATAGGAGATAGATACACGGAGTTTCAAAAAATTTGTAGAAAAAATATGTTACATTCAACTCCATTTTTCATGAACCTTTTGAAGTCCCCTTGTAGAGACACAGATGTATTCTAAATGCTTGACTTGTATTATTGTGGAGACAAACAAGTCCAAAATCAATAGAGCATCACTGTAGAATAGAAACTCAGATGAGGTAACATTACAGACTTGAACCAGAAATCCATAGAGTAGGCAAACCTGATAAAGGTAAGATCAGTGGACTAAATCCACCAGTTGCTCCTCAGCAAAAACACCTGGCAATTTATTCCTGTAAAGATTACAGTCCGGGAAACTCTAGAGGAAATTCAACTCTGTCATGTTAGTTTGCTATGAGCCTCAATCAGCTGGATCACACAAAACAGCAGCAACCATATAGAACAGCCATTCCACTCATAGAAATTAGCATAAGAGAAACAAAAGCAAATATCCATTCATATTTATACATAATTGTTCGTAAGTTATTTTTAATAGCCAAAAGTAGACACAACCCATATATCCATCAACAAGTGACTAGAAAAATGGTTTTCAATTGTAACATTTTGGAGAAGTAACAACAAACAATTCATAATCAACAGACCCTCAAAACAGAAATAATAAATGGCATTATTCAGGCACACACAAAATATGTTCTTCCACGAAAGAACAAAATTATAAACAGGAATGAAGGACAATGATAAATTTGTTGTTATGTGTCATCCAATTGTTTCCAACTCATAGCAACCTTATGCACAGCAGAAAGAAACACTGCCCATTCCAGTGCCAACCCCACAATTGTTATTAAGCTTGAACCCATTGCTGCGGCTAATGTGCCAATACATCCTTGGGGGTCTTCCCATGTTTAGCTGACTCCACTTTACCAAGCATGATGTCCTTCTCCAGTGACTGGTCCCTCCTGATAACGTCTGAAGTATGAGAGACAAAGTCTTGCCATCCTGGCCTCTAAGGAGCATTCTGGCTGCACTTCTTCCAATACAGATTTATTTGTTCTTATGGCAGTTCGTGATGCTTTCAATAATCTTCTCCAACACCATAACTCAAATGCATACATTCTACAGTCTTCCTTATTCATTGTCCAACTTTCACATGCATTTGAGGCTATTAAAATAACATGACTTGGGTCAGGTGTACCTTAGTCCTCAAACTGATATCTTTGCTCTTGAACACTTTAATGAGGTCTTGTATAGATTTGTCTAATGCAGTATGTCATTTGATTGCCTGACTGCAACTTCCAACAGTATTGATTTTAGAGCTAAATAGAATAAAGTCTTGGACAACTGCAATCTTTTTCTACATTTATCTTGATGCTATTTATTGGTCCAGTGGTGAGAATTTTTGTTTTTTGTACATTGCGGTTCAATCCGTACAAATATACATCAGTAACTATTTTCAGTCAGTAACTGTTTTAAGTTCTCTTTGCTTTCAGCAAACAAAATTGGATTATCTGGATTATCTGCATATTACAAATTATTAATGAGTCTTCCACTAATCCTGATGCCAGGCTCTTCATGTAATCCAGCTTCTCAGATTATTTATTCAGCATGCAGATTGAATAAGTATGGTGAAAGAATATAACTCTGTTGCACAATTATCCTGATTTTAATGCCCTTAATTCTATTCCAATGACTGCATCTGAGTCTATGTACAGGTTCCTCATGAATATTATTTAAAATTCTGAAGTGTCCATTCTTCACAACATTGTCCATAGCTTTTCATGATCCACACAATCAAAAGTCTTAACCTCTGGATTTCCTGTCAATGTGTTATTTCTGCCATTTTTCAATTATCTTCAGCAAAATTTTACTCATTTGTGATATTAATGATATGGTGCCATTCTCCCTTGATCATAAGTTATCACTTAAAATAGTTGAACATTGACTATTTCTTTCTGGCACAGTGACGCTGTGTATTCTTTCCATCTTCTTATGATGCTACCTACATAAGTCAATATTTTACCCAATATTTTTATTATTGCAAGTTGAAGTTTGAATATTTTCTTCAGTTCTTTCAGCTTGAGAAATGCTGAGCATATTCCTCCATTTTGGTTTCCTAACTCCAGGTCTTAACACATCTCACTATAATAATTTATTTTGTATTTTTAAACTGTCCTTTGAACTTTTCTATTCAGCTCTTTTACCTCCTCATTTCTGCCATTTGCTTTAGCATCTCTAGGCTTTAGAGCAAGTTTCAGAGTCTATTCTAACATCCGTTTTAGACTTTTCCTTCTTTCTTGTCTTAATGACCTTTTGCTTTCTTCCTGTATGATATTCTTGATGTCATTCCACTCTCTTTTGGCCTTCAATCATTAGTGTCTAGTGCATCAAATTTGTTCTTGAAGTGATCTCTAAATTCAGATGGGAACAGTCAAGACCATATTTTAGCTCTAGTGGAGTTTTTTCATTTCCTTCACCTTCAGCCTGAATTTATATGTGAACATTTGATGGGAGCATTTGATGAAAGTGAAGAGGACTTAAACCATTTACCGATGAATATCAAAGAGCACAGCCTTAGGTATGGATTACATCTCAATGTAAAGAAAACATAAATCCTCACCACTGGACCAGTAAATAACACTCTTATCAATGGAGAAAAGATTGAAGTTGTTAAGGACTTCATTCTTCTTGAATCAGCTATCAACTGAAGCAGCAGTCAAGAGATCAAACAACGTATTGCATTAGGCAAATCTGCTGCACAAGACCTTTTTAAAGTATTGAAGAGTTAAAATGTCAGCTTGAGGACTAAGGTGCACCTGACCCAAGCCATGGTATTTTCAATTACCTGATGGAGGTGTTAAATGAAACACAGACCATGGAGCAGCGGTGTGAGAGGTGTCTGGAGACCAGGTTGATGGGGAGACGCTGCCTAGCGGGAAGAGACTGCAGGGGCCGGCCAGGTTGTCCTACTTAACCAACACAAGAGCGCCTTCCTAGCCTAACCATTGGATCCTGGCTTTGAGGCCGGGTCGAGCGACCAACTTAGAGACCCACAAGCCCAGCCCAAAGCATCTCACTACAACCCAGTCAGCCCTGCTGTGCTTCTGCCTCTTGAATGCTATCCAAGGACGGAAATCCCGCCTTTGAGCC
>NW_006408891.1:1524392-1525613 GCF_000296735.1 Chrysochloris asiatica | reverse complement strand
TCTGTGTTGGAAGAAGTGCAGCCAGAGTACTCCTTGGGGCCAGGATGGCCAAACTTCATCTTTTGTACTTCAGACATATTGTCAGGAGGGACCAGGTGCTGGAGAAGGATATCATGTTTGGTAAGGTGGAGGGTCAGAGAAAAAGAGGAAGACCCCCCTCCCCCCAATGAGATGGATTGGACAGGTGGCAGCATCGATAGACTCAAGTGTGGCAACAACAGTGAGGTTGTCCCAGGATCAGGCAGTGTTTCGTTCTGCTGTGCAAAGGGTCAGTACCAACTCCATGGCACCTAACAACAACAAATGCTTGTGGATGCAGTAGGTCAAAAGAGGGAAAAAATCTTTACAGTGAGGATCATTCCCACCTCCTTGGTACACAGGGTCAACAAGGATGGGCAATTTAGACATTGCCTACCCAAAAAGGTGGAGGTGGGGTGCTGCAAAAGCAAGAGGTGACTGGCTTACAAGCTTTCAGTAGGGAATATAGTTCCAGAGGTGCAGGAAACCACTGAGTGGTTTCCAATCTGTCTGGATGGGGCTAATGAAAAGAGATGGAGATAAAACTCTGTGGTTCAGTAGCGAATGATTGCTATCAGGACTGACTATGACTGTTAGAAAGGTACAGGTGGACGTTTTGTACCAAAAGGAGGGGAGTGGTTGATTTTGCAATTCAGGAGCGAAGTTCCCAGGGACTATCAAAGGAGAAAAGTGGAGTGTGGGGCCCTAACCAGAGAAGCAGTGATGCTAGAGATGATGATATGAAGAGATTGAGTGGCTTGAGACAAGGAGGGAGAGGGGCTGTGTACTAACGGCCACGGGGCAGGTGTGCGTGGTGTACTTTTTGGTTGTTTGATGATGCATGCAGGGGATTAAAAACATTGTAATGAAATAAGAAAGGTTGACTATAAAGCTAAGGTTCTCCCATGGAAACTATCACGTAATTCACAATAAAAACTTTAAACATTTTTTTCAGATAAACTACTTAGGGAATTCCTCAATTTCATCCTCACTGGCTTTAGTTGTTGGTGGGAAAATTTGAATAATATTTGTATGAACTAAGTGGTCTGCCTTATCGTCATATAGATCATATCTTATCATAGATACCATCATACTGCAAGATAGATCTTGAAATGCTCTTTTTAATAATGGATGTGGAGAACAAACAAGATGGCGGATCGGGTGGATGTATAGCAGAGAGCTCCGCCAACAACAACACAGAAT
>NW_006408891.1:1507629-1520690 GCF_000296735.1 Chrysochloris asiatica | reverse complement strand
AGAGAGAAATACTGTTAACGGATGGTACATTGTGAGGATTATAATCAATGTAATGAAACAAGGTATATGATTTGTTGAATTTAAAACTGATGATATGCCCTGTAAACTTTCACTCCATCCACAATAAAAACCTTAAATTAAAAAAATAATAATAATAATGGATGTGACTTCATTCCTCTTCAATTTGTCACTCACAGTATAGAAAGCCATATGACTGTCAGATTTTAAATGGCCAATACCAGTCCATGTCAGCTCACTAATATGTAGCATATTTATCTTAATGTGTTCTATTTCATTTTTGACAACTTGCATTTTCTTTAGATTTATACTTCATGCATATCATCTTCCTATTATTAATGGATGTTTGTACTATTTCTCCATTTTTTGACATTTGTCCCATTAGCAAATGAAGGGTTCCAAATGCTTTACTCCATTAGGGTCAACTGATATGTCTTCCAACTGAAAGACCTCATTTTCTGGCACTATATCTAACCATTGAAGCTGAAGAAAATGACAAGTCCAGGAGAGCCAAACTATTACCTTGAATATATCCCACCTTGAATTTAGAGATCATCAGAAGAGCAGATTTGAAACATTAGACACTAAAGACCGAAGAACAGAAGAGTTGTGGAATGACATCAAGAACATCATACAGTAAGAAAGCTAAATAGGTCATTAAGAACACAAGAAAGATGGAAAAGACCAAAATGGAAGAAGGGACTCTGAACCTAGCTTTCCAGTGTAGAGATGTTAAAGCAATTGGAAGAAATGAGGAGGTACATGAGCAAAACAGAAAACTCCAAAGGTCAATTTGAGAAGACAAAATAAGGTATTATAATGAATGCATATATCTATAACAAACTATGCAACAAATATCTAGCCATGGAGTCCTGGTGTGGCACTGTGGGTTAATGCACTGGATTGCAAAGTTATTTTGAACTGCAAAATTCACAGTTTAAGCTCACCAGCTGCTCCTCGGAAACCCTCTTCAAGATCTCTATGTGTCGGAACAAACTTGACGGCACTTAACAATAGCAACATGTCTAACAATATTTTGGTGCTGTTCATAATATTTTCATCTTCTAGCATTATATACGACAATGTTTCTCTGCTATCCGTAAGGTTTTCAGTGGCAATCATTCAGAAGGAGTCCACCTCTCCTTCTTCCTAGTCAGTCTTAGTCTGGAAGCTCAGCTGAAACCTGTCCACCATGAATGACCCTGCTAGTATTTAAAATAACAGTGGCATTCTTCCAACCTCACAGCAACACACAGCCAACACAGGCTGACATACTGACAGATGAATGGTAGATCTTTATGTATGTATAATAGTGGTGGTGGTAGTTAGGTACTGTAAAGTAGAATCTGACTCATAGAGAATGTATATAGAATCTCAGAGGCTATAAATCTTTAAGGGAGAAGAAAGCCTTATCATTCGTCCATGGAGAAGCTAGTAGATTCAAACTGCTGATCTTGCAATTAGCAGCCCAAGATGTACATGTACATATGTTGCTGTTGTTAAATGTTCTGATGCATAGTGACCTCATATAGATTATCCAAGGAGTAGCTGGTGAGTTTGGAAACCTGACCTTACAGTCTAGTGCCTAGGTATGTACATCAGGTTTATTAACTATGATTATATATACATATGGACTCCTGATATGGTGCTGTAGGATTAGCACTGGACTGGTTAAAAGGCCAGTAGTTCAAACCCACCAGCTGCTCCTCAGGGTATATATCAGTCAGAACAAACTCGCAGCACTTATCAACAACAACATGTATACACATATGCATATATATGGAGGTCTGGTGTAGCATTGTAGAATAGGCATAGGACCACATGGTCAGCTTGATTCACAAAGTTAGTTGGTAATATAAGCACAATTAATAAACCTCATTTTTATAAGACACATATATTATATATCAAATTTGTTTTTATTGTTGTTAAGTGTCTTCAAGTCAGTTCTGACTCAGAGTGACTCATAGATATATCAAATAGGATCCCAGAAAGGTGTAGAGTAAATACTGTTTTGAAACAATTACACATATTTTTTTAAATGAATATATACTGTGCCATAAAGTTGTTGTATGGAGCTCTGGTAGCGTAGTGGTTACGAATCGGGCTGCGAACCTTAAGGTCAGTGGTTCGAAACTACCAGCCGCTCCACGGGAAAAAGATGAGGCTTTCTACTCCCGTAAGGATTTACACCCTCGGAAACCCTGTACAGGGTCACTATGGGTCGGAACCGACTCGACGGCACTTGTTGTTGTTGTTGTTGTCAGGTGCCATCGAGTCAGAACCTACTCATAGAGACCCCATGCACAGCAGAATGAAACAATGTGCCATAAAGTTAGGAGCAAGAAATTTCAAATATTGAGCCATACAGAATACATTATATGATTTGCAATGAAAATTAAAAAGTTAAGATTAAAATAGACTAGAAAATCCCTATGTTTGGAAATTTAAAAATAAATACTTTAATCAATGGATTTAAAAACACACACACACACTGAATCTTAGAAAATATTTCTAAATGGTTGGTAACTTTATTTGGTTTTTAGATTAGTCTTGGAATAGAAAGCCAAACTTTCTTCAAGATAGTAATAGCACAAAAGCATACATGTGAGTGTAAAATCCATGTGCTGCAGTAAAAGTTATACTTAGAAAAAAAAATTCGTACAGTTTGAATGCATTGAATGTAAAAATGGTAAAAAAAATAAATTAAAAAAATCAATCTAATAATTTGAACCAACTCCATGGCACTTAACAACAATAATTTATCCAAAAGCTATTTTTAAAATACAGAATAGTAAATTTAGCATAAAGAGAGCTGAAAGAAGCCCATTGTTGATAAAATGCATGGATAGATACACATAGAAAATAATAAGAAACAATTTTCATTCATGATAAACATGTTGTTACGAAGTACCTTCAAGTCAGTTCTGTCTCATAGTGACACTCCATATAATTTCTGAGAAGCATCTGGTGGGTTTGAACTTCCAACCTTGTGGTTGACAATCCAGTGCTTTTCCAACAGCACCATATCATGAGTCAATAATAAGTATATAAAAAAAATCAGAAAGAAGCTATGCTAGGAAGAACCACCTCAACTGCAACTAATAACATAAAACTTGAACATACACACGTAATATGATAGATTTCCACTACTATATACCCAAGAGATATGTGTAGACATGGGCATCAAGAAATATATGCAATTCATAAACACTTGTAACTGTAAAGAAACAAATATCTATCAACATTAAAATGGATAAAAATTATGGAACACTGAAAGAATACAACACGAAGCATGACTGAAAATAAGGAAACTATAGCTACACATGTTTCTGTGAATTTGTTGTACTCTGGTGGCTTCTGAGTTGTGGTTCTGGAACCTATGCCACCAGTAATTTAAATAGGAGCAAGATCGCCTTCAGTGGATAGGTTTCAGATGAGCTTCCAGATGAAGACAGTCTAGGAAGAAGGAGAGATGAACTACTTCTGAATATTTAGTCACTGAAAATCTTATGAATAGCAGAGAAATGCTATGAGATATAGTGCCAGAAAATGAACCCTCAGGTTGGAAGGAACTCAAAATGTGACTGGGGAAGTACTGCCTCCTCAAAGTACAGTTGATCGTGATGACATGAATAGAGTGAAGCCCATGGGAGTAAAGCCCTCAGGACTTTCATTTGCTGATGGGGCACAACTCAAAATGAAAAGAAACAGCTGTAAATATACATTAATAATCAGAACATGGAATGTATGAAGTATTAATCTAGGAAAATTGGAAATTGTCAAAAAAATGAAATGGAATGCATAACATCAATATCTTAGGCATTAGTGAGCTGAAATGGACTGGTATTGACCATTTTGAATTTGACGACTACTTGGTTTTCTATGCCGGAATGACGAATTGAAGCAGAATGGTGTTGCATTCATCATCAAAAAGAACGAATTAAGATCAGTCATGAGGAGCAACGCTGTCTGTGATAGGATAATATCCATGCACCTATAGGGAAGGAACTCTGGTAGTGTAGTGGTTACGAATCAGGCTGCTAACCTCAACTACCAGCTGTTCCATGGGAGAAAGATGAGGCTTTCTGCTCCCATAAAGATTTACAGCCCAGAAACACTGTGCAGTGTTGTTGTGAGTCGGAACTGACTCCATAGCTCATACCAACAACAAAAAATAAGGAAGGCTACTATTATTCAAATTTACACACAAACCACTAAAGCCAGTGAGGATGAAAGACAAGAATTCTACCAACTCCTTCAATATGAAATTGATCAAATATGCAATCAAGATGTAGTGATCATAACTGGTGATTGGACTGCAAATGTTGAAACAAAGAAGAAGGTTCCGTAGTTGGAAAATATGCCTCGGTGATAGATAAGCTGGAGACCACATAATAGAATTCTGCAAAACCAATGATTTGTTCATTTCAAACACCGAGTTTAAATATCATAAGAGACAACTTTACATATGGACCACACCAGATGGAATACACAGAAATCAAATTGACTATATCTATGGAAAAAGATGGTGGAAAACGTCCATATAATCAGCCAAAACAATGCCAGGGACAGATTGTGGAACAGAACATGAATTGCTCATATGCAAGTTAAGGCTGAAGCTGAAGAAAATGAAAACAATTCTACGAAAGCTAAAATATGACCTTAAATGTATCCCACCTGAGGGTAGAGATCATCTGAAGAACAGAATTTACACGTTAAACACTAAAGACTGAAGAACAGAAGAGTTGTGAGATGACATCAATAACATTATGCATGAAGAAAGCAAAAAGTGATTTAGAAGACAAGAAAAAAGGAAAAAGTCAAAATTGATGTCAGAAGAGACACTGATACTTGCTCTCCAGTGTAGAGATGCTAAAACAAATAGAAGAAATAAGAAGTTATAATTGCTGAACAGAAAATCTCAAAGGTCAGCTTGAAAAGACAAAGTCAAATATTAAAACAAAATGTGCAAAGATCTAGAGTCAGAAAACCAAAAGGGAAACCACCAAAAGGGAAACCATCAAAAGAATATGGAAAGAATAAACAGAGTCACTATACCAAAAGGAAATGGTTGATGTTCAACCATTTCAGGAGGTAGCATATGATCAAGAGCGAATTATTCTGAAGGAAGAAGTTCAAGGTGCATTGAAGGAATTGGCAAAGAACAAGGCACCAGGAATTGATGGAATAAAAACCTAAATCTTTCAAGAAAGTGAGGAGGTACTGGAGGCATTCATTCATCTTTGCCAAGAAATTTGGAAGACAACTATCTGGTCAACTAATTGGAAGAGATCCGTGTTTGTGCCCACTCCAAAAAGAAGTGACCCAATGGAATGCAGAAATCATTTGACGATATCTTTGATAGCCCATGTGATTAAAGTTTTTCTAAAGCTAATTCCGAAACATCTTCAATCATACAATGACAGAGAATTTCCATAGGTTCAAGCTGGATTCAGAAGAGGTAGTGAATGAGGGATATCATTGTTGATGTCAGATATATCTAGGCTGAAAGCAAAGAATACCGAAAAGATGTTTACAAGTGCTTTACTGACTACGAAAAACTTTCAATTGTGTGAATCATGATAATTTATGGTCAACATTGAGAAATAGGAGTATTCCAGAACACTTAATTGTGCTTCTGAGGAATTTGTACCTGGACCAAGAGGCAGTTGTTTGAACAGAACATGGTAACACTGAATGTTTTAAAATTAAGAAAGGTGTGCGACAAGGTTGTATTCTTTCACCATACTTATTCAACCTGTATGCTGAGCAAATAATCCGAGAAGCTGGGTTCTATGAAGAAAAACATGGCATCAGGATTGGAGGAAGACTCATTAACAACCTGCAATATGCAGATGATACAACCTTGTTTGCTGAAAGTGAAGAGGACTTGAAACATTCACTGATGAAGATCAAAGAGCACAGCCTTCGGTATAGATTGCATCTCAATGTAAAGAAAACAAAAATCCTCACCACTGTACCAATAAACAACATTCTTATCAAGGGAGAAAAGACTGAAGTTGTCAAGGACATCATTCTTCTTGGATCAACCATCTACACCATGGGAGCAGCAGTCAAGAAATCATATGAAGTATTGCACTAGGCAAATCTGCTGCACAAGAATTTTTTACAGTGTTGAAAGTAAATATGTCAGCTTAAGCCTAAGATGCATCTGACCCAAGCCATGGTATTTTCAACCACCTCATATGCATGTGAAAGGTGGACAGTGAATAAGAAAAACCACAGAAGAATTGATGCATTTAAGTTATGGTGTTGGAGGAGAATATTGAAAGTACCATGGGCTGCCAAAAGAACAAACAGATCCATGTTGGAAGAAGTGCAGCCAGAGTGCTCCTCGGAGACCAGGATGGCCAAACTTTTTCTTTCACACTTCGGGCATATTGCCAGGCAGGACTAGTCTCTGGAGAAGGATATCATGTTTGTTAAGGTGGAGGGTAAGAGAAAAAGAGGAAGGCCCCCAGCAAGATGGATTGGCAAAGTGACAGCATCAATGGGCTCAAGTGTGGCAACAATAGTGAGGTTGGTCCAGGACCATGCAATGTTTTATTCTGCCATGCATAATGTCACTCTGAATCGGTACTGACTCAATGGCACTTAACAACAACATAGTTACATCAGTGAAACAAAAATAATGTTGAGCAAAAAAACATGTATCATGAAAATGTAATATATGATTTTATTATGTGAAGTTCAATGAAAGACTAAACTATAATACAATGGTTAGAAATGTATACATCAATGAATAAGTACAAAGAAAACTAGGAAAGTGCTTACTTTGTGGAATAGGATTGTGATCCTGAATTAGTGAACATGAAGAGTAATTCCGTGGTGTTGGAAATATTCTGCTTCTTAATCTGAAGGGTGATTTGATGGTGGTTCATTTTTTATTTTGTAATAATTCTTTAAAGTGTTCATTTTTGTTTTGTGTACTTCTGAATAAAAAATTTTAAATGTAAAAAATACAACTTTTTATTTAAATACATTTTATTGCATAAGTTTAAAGTTTTTATAAAAATAAGGCACACTGAAATTAATTTCAAAGAGATAGTGAAAATTATCACAAACTAGGATAAATCCATGGAAAAAGAGAGTTTTAAGATCACATTCCTGGATACACCTAACTTGCAAAACCTTTAATCAAATAAAAATATAATATTATGTTTGAAAAAAGATCTGTTTACCAGAGTTCATAGAAGTTCTCCTTTAATTACAAATCACACATGGTTTTCAATAAGGTCTTTTTGCAGAAGGCAAGACTATAATCATTCTCAGTACTATGCAGTGTCCCTATTGTGCTATTAGACAGGATAGTAATTAACATGGTCACAACTATAACTGTCAAGCATGAAAGCAATGCTGAATGTGTTCTGACCCAGCTGCTATCAGCATGGGATAAAAGAATGAAAAATGTCACCAAGAAATCAACCTCCTTCATCAAAACTGAACTGCCTCAGAAAAGCAGTGTAGTAATTTAATGAAAATAAACACAGCTACAGCTCACTGCTACCTAGAAATTATACAGAAAGCTCTATTCTGTACTTCCGCTATGGATGATGTTCAGGTGTTCAAAATGCCTGCCAAGAACATAGCAAGAAGTGTCTTGGGAAACAGAAAAGGGATAACTGTCATCTTTCTGAATACACAATATAACAATATCATCTTTCAAAAATAGTTACAATCAGGAATATCCCTTTATCTTTAATATGAATTTTTTAATTTCTATAAGGCTTCCCATCCCTACAAACTAAAAATAAATGATATGACAACACAATGATAACAAACAGTCATTGGCCATTGATATAAGAGAATGAGTAAGAGTCCTTCATTCTTCAGCAAAATTTTGACTGTTGCATCTATGGGTTTTGATTTTTCATCCAAGTAAAATGAAATCTTTGACTATTTCAATCTTTTATCCATTCATCATGATGTTGTTTAGTGGTTCTGTTGTGAGGATGTTTGTTTTCTTTGCATTTAGTCATAATCCATACTGAAGGCTATAGTCTGATTTTCATCAATTAATGCTTCATGCCCATTTCACTTTCAGCAAGCAAAATTGTGTCATCAGCATAATGCAGGTTGTCAATCTCCCTCCAACATTAATGCTATATTCTTCTTCATATAATCCTTCTTTTCAGATTATTTGCTCAGCATATAATTTAATAAGTATGCTCTTCAAATAGAATACTTAAGTAAATTCAAAACTATTCCATATATATTGATCTGAATACTTAATATTTTAAGATGGCAATAGTACCAAAATTAATCTACAGATTAAATGCCATCTTTGTCAAAATCCAAACTGTTGTTTTACAGAAATTTACAAGGCAAGTACTAGCATCTTATAACAATGTACGGTACTCCAATTCATCAAAATTATTTTAGAAAATTATTATTGAAGACATTCATTTGTCAATTTTGAAATTCACTACAAAGCTGTAGTAAAGGAGACAGTGTGAAACTACCATAAGGAAATGCATGTATATGAATGAAATAGAGAATCCAGAAATAAGCCTTTATAATGAGCAATAATTTTTATAAGGGTTCCAAGACAATTCAATGAATGAATAAATAATCACATTTTTGAGAAGAGATTCACTTCATAACTTCTGCAATGGCTAATATTAAAAGCACCGACAATGATAGTACCGATAAGCAAGCAAGAAATTAGATATCTCATACTTCATTATGTGGTATGGCACTGTTCGTTAATGTGCTGGACTGTAAAGTTGGTTTGAACTGCAGGGTCGGTGGTTCAAGCTCACCAGCCACTCCTCAGAAACCCTATACAGGGTCACTATGAGTCAGAATGGACTCAATGGCATTTAACAACAACGACATCTTATAAAGTTAAGCATAGATTGACAGTTAGCTATTCTCAAGTCATCTCTGAGTCATCAGAACTTTATGTGCAACAGAATAAAATACTACCAAGACCTGTGTCTTTTTCATG
Organism: Chrysochloris asiatica; assembly: GCF_000296735.1. Taxonomy (NCBI): domain Eukaryota; kingdom Metazoa; phylum Chordata; class Mammalia; order Afrosoricida; family Chrysochloridae; genus Chrysochloris; species Chrysochloris asiatica. The sequence goes on along the minus strand of NW_006408891.1, from coordinate 1,511,701 downwards.
ATCCCTAGCATGTCCTACTCTTTCATTGTCAATATTGGACCAATACATTTCACCAAGTGTCTCTTTCATCCTCACTGGCCCACTATTTCATTAAACATGATGCCTTCCAGTGATTAATCCCTCCTAATGATATCTCTGGATTGGCCAAGTGGCAGCATCGATGCAATCAAGCATGGCAACAGTAGTGAGGTTGGCCCAGGATCGGGCAGTGTTATGGTCTGCTATGCTTAAGGTCACTATGACTCGATGGCACCTAACAACAACAACAATGATGTCTCAAAAATAAGCACATAGGAAAATATTCATATGATGAGGCTTACATTGGTGTGTTTTTAGAATTCGATGATAAGGCCTTTCTTTCTAGTCTGTCTTAGTCTAGACACTTTACTGAAACCTGTTCACCATTAGCAACACTGCTGGTATCTGGCATAATTATGGTATAGCTTTCAGCATCATAGTAGCATGAAAGCCAACACTGCACAACAAATTAACAAAGCATTAGTGAAAGTTAAACATACACATATCTTGTATCCCAGTATACAAGTATTGCACCTGTAAGTATTTATTCAAGGGAAATAAAGCATATATGGAGTCCTGGTGTGGTGCTGTGGGTTAATGAGCCAGACTGCAAAGCAGTTTGAACTGCAAGGTTGGCAGTTCAAGCTCACCAGCTACTCCTTGGAAACCCTGTACAGGGTCACTATGGGTCGGAATAGACTCAACGGCGCTTGACAACAACAACAACAACAACAAAGCATATATACCAAATAAAATACTACTAAAATAATCATAGGAATTTTTATTATAAATAATAATTTCCAAATATTTCTAAAACAGAGTGCTTGTTGTTGTTGTTGTTATGTGCCGTGGAGTCAGTTCCCACTCATAGCGACCCTGTACAGGGTTTCCGAGGCTATAAATCTTTACGGGATCAGAAAGCCTAATCTTTCTCCCACGGAACATCTGGTACTGTCGAACTGCTGACCTTGCAGCTCACAGCCCGATTCGTAACAACTCCGCTACCAGAGCTATTAGGTGATATCAAATTACTTACAACTAACAGCAACCTTTTGGACAAAACATTGGCAAGTCCTACACCAACCTCACAATCATTGTTACACTTGAGCCCATTGCTGCTGCCACAGTGCTAATCCATTCCATTGTGGATCTCCTTCTTCTTCGATAACTATTCACTTTATCGTGATGTTCTTTCTCCAGGGAGTGATTCCCCGTGATAATTGTGGAAGTCCAGCTCTCTGCGGGATCATGAGACACGAGAGGAGACGTGGAGTCAGCGAAAATGAAAGCAATCGAAAGGCTCTCTTTCTCTGTCTGCCTGTTGTTCTTTTTCTGTTCTTCCAGCCCAGCTCAGCAAGTCTTTATTTTTTATACTTAAAATCACACAATACATAATGAATTGATACTTTGATCTTTCCTTGAATTATTACAGTTTATCACAACATTCTTGCACCTTGTCATTAGACAACCTCGACAAAAATATTTCTGTGATGTTCAAACTGACTTTCATCTCCTTTCCCAGTATGTGATAAATTGTTTCTTGTTTCCACTAGAAGATTAAGTCAAGCCTTACACAAATAATTTCTGCTTATCAGACCGCTGATTACATTTTCTTAGTAACATTTGTTGTTGTTAAGTGCTGTCATTCCCTGCTTAGTAAACCATGTGGTTGTCAGATTCAAAATGGCCAATACCTGTCCATTTCAGCTCACTAATGCCTAAGATATCAATGTTGATGCACTCCATTTCATTTTTGACAACTTCCAATTTTCCCAGATTCATACTTCATACATTCCATGTTCCAATTTTCAATGGATGATTATAGCTGTTTCTCTTCATTTTGAGTTGTGGCCCATCAGCAAATGAAGGTTCTGTGGGCTTTTCTCCAATGAGCTTAACTCAATTCACGTCATCATGGTCAACTCTACTTTGAGGAGGCATTTCTTTCCCAGTCGCATTCTGAGTGCCTTCCAACCTGCGGGGCTCATTTTCTGGTCCTGTATCTGACAGTGTTTCTCTGCTATTCATAGTGTTTTCAGTGACTTGCGATTCAGAAGTAGTTCGTCCCTCTTTCTTCCTAGTCTGTCTTTGTCTGGAAGCTCATCTGTAACCTGTCCACCATGGGTGACCCTGCTGGTTATTTAAAATATCGGTGGCATAACCCTCAGAATCACAGCAACTCAAGCCACCACAGCACTACAGACAGACGAGTGGTGGCCGTTTGGGAACAAATCTTTACAGCAAGGATCACTCCCACCCCCTCAGTACACAGGGTTGACATGGATGGGCAACATAGACATTGGTTACTCAAAATGAGGCTGGGGGTCTACAAAGGCAAAAAATGACTGGCTTACAAGCTTTCAAGAGAAAGCCTAGTTCCAGACGGGGCAGGGGTAGGTAAAACCTCCACTGAATGTTTTCCAATCTGTTGGGAGTGGTTGGCAAAAGAAAATGGGGATAAGACTCTTCTGGTACAATAGTGAATAATTGCCATCAGGACTGACTGTGAGGGTCCAAAATGTAGAGGTAGATATATTTTGACAAAAGGAGTGGAGTGATTGATTTGGCAGCCCAGGAGTAGAGGTCCCTGGGACCATTAATGAGAAGATTGGAGAGCGTGACCCTACCCAGAGAGGCAGTGATGCCAGGGAGGAAACAGAGACGATGATGTGGACAGATGGAGTGGCTGAGGATACGGTAGTCAGGGAAGGAGAAGATCTGTGTGCTGATGGCTGAGAGGGCGAGCCTGTGGGGTGTACCCTTTGATTATTTGAAGATACATGGAGGGGATTATAATCATTGCAATGAAATGAAATACAAGAGGATGAATGTAAAACTGATGTTCTCCCATGTAAACCCATATAATTCACAATAAAAACTTTAAAAAAAAAAACTTATCAAACAATATATTTCACCTTATCAAAAATATTCTTGTTAGGTACAATCCAGTCAGTTCCCAGACCTTATGCATAACAGAGCGAAACATGAAAGCCCTATGCCATCCTCACAATCGTTGTTACACTTAAACTCAAGACTGCTTCCACTATGCTAATCAATCTCCTGGTGGTCTTCTTCTTTTTCTCTGTGCCTCCACTTTACTAACTTTGATGTCATGCTCTAGTGATTGGTCTCTCCTGATAATATGTCTGAAGTATGAGAAACCAAAACCTCACCATGCCGGCTTTAAAGGAGCATTCCTGTTGTAATTCTTCCAACACAGATTTGTTTGATCTTTCAGCAGTCCATGGTAGTTTTGATATTCTTCTCCAACACTGAAACTCAGGTACATCAAATCTTCAAAGATCTTCCTTATTCATTGACCAACATTTACATGATTAAGAGGTTATTGAAAATACCATGGCTTGGGTCAGGTGCATTTTAGTTCTCAAATTGACATCTTTACTCTTGAAAACATTAAAAAGTTCTGGTAAGGAATTTTTAACTAATGTAATACATCATTTGATCTCTTGACAGATGTTTACATGAGTGTTGATGGTGTATCTAAGCAAAATGAATTCATTGACTACCTAAATCTTTTCTCCATTGTTATGATTTTATTAATTAATCCAGTTGTGAGTATTTTTGTTATCTTTATATTCATGTGCAACACATACCAAAGTCTGTGCTCTTTGGTGTCATCAGCATGTATTTTAAGTCCTCTTCAATTTCAGCATGCAAGGATATATCATTTACATAGAGCAGGTTGCTAATGAGTTTTCCTCCAGTCCTTCTGCTATGTTCTTCTTTATATAATCTACTTTCTTAGATTATTTGCTCAGCATACAAATTGAATAAATATTGTGAAAGAATACAACCATGGCGTACACACATTTTCTGATGTTAAACCATTCAGTGTTCCTTTTTTCTGTTTAGCAACTACCCCTGGTCTATGTGTAGGCTTCTGATGAGCACACTTAATTAAGTGTTCTGGAATATTTATTCTCCACAATGTTGTCCATACTTTGTCATGAGTCACACAGTTGAAAGTGTTTTATGTTGTTGTTGTTAGTTGCCATCGAATAGGTACAGACTCATACCAACCCTATGTACAACA
>NW_006408891.1:1498566-1505778 GCF_000296735.1 Chrysochloris asiatica | reverse complement strand
TGTCTCTTCTGACATCCATTTTGATCTTTTCTTTCTTGTCTTCTTAATGACATATTGCTGTCTTCATGTATGATGTTCTTGATGTCATTCCACAACTCTTCTGGTGTTTGGTCTTTAGTGTTTAATGTATCAAATCTTCTCTTCAGACGATCTCTAAATTCAGGTAGGATATATTCAAGGTCATATTTTGGCTCTCGTGGAATTGTTTTCATATTCTTCAGCTTCAGTTTGAACTTGCATATGAGCATTGATGGTCTGTTCCACAATCTGCCTCTAGGTTTGTTTTCACTGATGATATGGAGCTTTTCCATCGTCTCTTTCTACAGATGTAGTCAATTTGATTTTTGTGTATTTCATCTGATGAGGTCCATGTGTATAGTCATCTCTTATGCTGTCTAAAGAAGGTATTTGAAATGAACAAATTATTGGTTTTGCAGAATTCTATCATTCGATCTACAGTATCATTTCTATTACCAAAGCCATATTTTCCAACTACTGATCCTTCCTCTTTGCTCCCAACCTTTGCATTCCAATCACCAATACATCCTGATTGCATATTTCATCACTTTCAGATTGAAGAAGTTGGTAGAATTCTTCTATTTCATCTTCACTGGATTTAGTGGTTGGTGCATCAATTTGAATAATACTGGTATTAACTGGTGTACCCTGCAGGAGCATGGATATTATCCTATCACAGATAGTGTTGTAGCTCATGACTGATCTGGATATGTTCTTTTTGATAATGAATGCAATACCATTCCTCTTCAATTTGTCATTCCCAGCATAGTAAACTATGTGATTGTTAGATTCAAAATGGTCAATACCAGTCCAATTTAGCTACTAATGCCTAAGATATCGATGTTTATGCATTCCATTTCATTTTTTACTATTTCCAGTTTTCCTAGATTCATACTTGGTACATTCCATTTTCTGATTATTAATGGATGTTTACAGCTGTATCTCTTCATTTTGAGTTATGCCCCATCAGCAAATGAAGGTTCAGAGGGCTTTACTCTCACAGGATTTATTCCATTCACGTCATCATGGTCAACTCTACTTAGAGGATGCAGCTCTTCCCTAGTCACATTTTGAGTGCCTTCCAACTTGAGGGGCTCATTTTCTAGCACTGTATCTGACAGTGTTTCTCTGCTGTCGTAAGATTTTCAGTGACTAAATATTCAGAAGTAGTTCATCACTCCTTCTTCCTAGTCTGTCTTCTTCTGGAAGCTCACTCATCTGAAAACTGTCCACCATGGTGGCTCTCCTTGTATTTAAAATACCAGTGGCATAGCTTCCAGAATCATAGAAACTCACAAGCCACCACAATATGACAAACTGGCAGAGGAGTGGTGGTTTACATAGTCAATGTTTACATAGTCAATAAAGCACAGGTAAACATCATTCTAGTATTCTCTGCTTTCAATCAAGCTCCATCTGACATCAGCAGTGGTATCCCTGTTCCATGTCCTTGCTTGAATCTGACTCTAACTTCTGGAAGTTTACTGTCAATATGCTGTTACAGTCATTTTTTAATTATCTTTAGTAAAATTTACTTGCATGTGATATTAATGATATTGTCCATTGAGTTCTGCATTCTCTTGGATCACCTCTCTTTGAAATGGGTACAAGTTTGTATCTCTTCCAATTAGCTATCCAAGTAGCTGTCTTCCAAGCTTCTTGGCATAGATAAGTAAGTGACTCAAGTGCTTCATCAGTTTGCTGAAGCATTTCAATTTGTTTTTCATCAATTCCTGGAGCCTTGTTCTTTGTCAACGCCTTCTGTGCACCTTGGATTTCTTCAATAGTACCATTGCATCTTGATTATATGCTACCTCTTGAAATGGTTGAAAATTGACCATTTATTTTTGGTACAGTGACTCTATGTATTCTTTCCATCTTCTTTTGATATGTTCTGTATCATTCAATATTTTTCTCGGTGTTGTTAAGTGTCGTTTAGTCGGTTCCAACCCATAACAGCCCTGTATAGGGTTTCTGAGGACTGGCTGGTGAACTTGAATTGCTGATCTTGCAGTTCAAACTAACATTGTAGTCCAGTGCATTAACCCACAGTGCCACATCAAGACTCCATTTTGCACATAGACTCTTTCATTATTACAAATTGAAATTAAAAATTTTTTCCTCAAGTTCTTTCAGCTTAGGAAATACTGAGTATATTCTTCTCTTTTGGTTTTCTGACACCAAGCCTTTTCACATTTCATTATAATATTTTGCTTTCTTTTCTTGAGCTGTCCTTTGAAATCTCATTCCTCCTCATTTCTTCCATAGGCTTTAGCATCTGTACACTAGAGAGCAAATTTTAGAGTCTCTTCTGACATCAATTTTGGTCTCTTCCTTCTTTCTTTTTTCTTCCTTCTTTCATTGGTCTCTGACCTTTTTCTTCCTTTTTGTATGATAGTCTCAATGTCATATCACAACTCCTCTTGTCTTTGGTCATTATTGTCTAATGCATCAAATGACTTCTTGAGATGATCTCTAAGTTCAGGTGAGATGCGTTCCAGGTCATGTTTTGGCTTTTGTGGACTTGTTTTAATTTTATTCAGCCTGAACTTGCATATGAGCAATTGATGGTTGTTCCCAGTCTGACCCTGGCCTTGTGTAAGCTGGTATATGAAATTTTTCCACCATTTCTCCCTACAGATGCAGTCAATTTGATTTCTATGTATTCTGTCTGGTTAAGTCCATGCGTATAGTTGTCTCTTATGTTGTTTAAGAAGGTGTTTACAATGAACAAGTCATTGTTGGTGACAAATTCTATCATGTACTCCCCAGCATTATTTCTTTCACCAAGACTGTATTTTCCAAGTACTGACCCATCCTCTTTAAGTCCTACATTTTCATTCTAATTTCAAATCGTTACCAATATTTCTTGATTGCATGTTTGATAAACTTCAGATTTAAATTTGCAGAATTCTACTATTTAGTCATTACTGGGTTTTGTGGCTTGTTCATAAATTTAAATCATAGTGGTATTAATTGATCTTCCTTGTAGGTAAATGGATATTATTCTATTTAACAAAGGCATTCAATGTACTTCATGACAGATCTTGAAATGTTCTTTTTGATGATGAATGCAATACCATTCATCTTCAATTTGTCATATCCAGCAGTGTAAACCCTTTGACTATCAGGTCCAAAATGGCCAATACCAGTGCTCTTCAGCTAAATAATGCCTATCATATCAATCTCTATGTATTCCATTTCATTTTTGACAACTTCTAATTTTTCTAGATTCATATTTCATAGATTCCTTGTTCCAATTGTTTATGTTTACAGCTGTTTCTCTTAATTTTGAGTTTTGCCCCATCAGCAAATTAAGATCTTAAAAACTTACTCTATTTACATCATACATTACTCTACTTTGATTGAGAAGGCAGCTCCTCCCAGTTGTATTTTTAGTGTCTCCCAACTTGAGAGGTTTATCTTCTAACACTACGTCTTACAATATTTTTGTGTTTTTCATAATGTTTCACTACTCATGATTTTGGTGCTACCTGACAGTGTTACACTGATATTCATAGGTTTTCGGGGACTAAACATTCAAATAATATCCATACTCCTTCTTTCTAGTGTGTCTTAGTCTGAAAGCTCAACTGAAACCTGTCCACTGAGAGACCACATTGATATTTAATAATTCAATACCAAAGACATAGCTTCCAGTATCGCAGCAACATGCAGACCACCACAGTACAACAAACAGAAAGATGAGTGATGGGTGAAGTGACTAGAACTACCTAAACGATTACAATAACTTTACAATGCTATGGGTGTATATGAACAAGATCTTGACAGAACTAGAAAAAAAAGGAAGCATCAAAATTAGTAACTCATGCTTAGGTGATATGTTTTCAAGTAAATACGTTCTTTTAGAATCTTTCTTGTTGCTACAAGTGTATTTGTATAATTGCGCAGACCAGAGGAGGTCTTGCATATAAGTCACAGTATGCCATTAACTTTGAGTTTGAATCATGATAGAAAGCTTTGATTGGCAGATTTTCAGTAGAGCCTCAGGTCTCCTGCAATGATTCCATTTCATTTCATACAGTCATATTTTCTGTCGTGCTAAAAGGGATAATTTTAATAGTGATTTTTAGCTCATCTTTTGTAGGAACACATTTTCATATATTCTACATTTGTTTCCAGCTACACAGAGAAATAGTTTCGTAGCCATGATATTGTTGTTGTTGTTGTTGTTTAAGTGTCATCAAGTCGGTTCTGACCCATAGCAACCCTGAACAGGGTTTAAAAGGCTGTAAATCTTTATGGGAGCAGAAAGCCTCATCTTTCTCTCGTGGAGCAGCTGGTAGTTTCGCACTGCTGACCTTGTGGTTCACAGCCTGATTCGTAACCACTACGCTACTAAATATAGAACCCTGGAGTTCTGTGAGTCCTGGTGTGGCACTATAGAATAAACACCAGTCTGGTAGTTCCAAGGTTGGCAGTTCAAATCCACCAGCCATTCACAGAAAGTCTATGCAGATTCTCTATGAGTCATAACTAACTCAAGGGCACACAATAGATAAAGATGTCACTTGGCTTACTAAGGAATACCTGACCCAATGGTCTTTTTCTTAATACTTTATGGTCTTTTCAATTGCTTCCTATGCTTGTGAAAGCTGGGCATTGAAATAAAAGGACAGTAAAAGAACTGATGTAGTTGATAAATGGTTTTGATGAAGAATAGTAAATATATAGTGTGCTGCCAAAAGAACAACAACAACAACAAAATAGCTTTACAGGAAATAAAAGTGAAGATAGCAAAACTCTGAGTTGTTTACTTTGGACATAGCATCCAGAAAGACCAATCTCTAGAAAAGAACATTCAGTTTGATAAAGTAGAGGATCAGCAAACACAAGGAAACCCTTAATTAGATGGACTGACACAACAGTCAGAGCAATAGACACAAACAAAATAATGATCATGAAGATGGTGCAGAACCAGGCAACCTTAAACATAGGGTGCCATGATAGCCACTGACACCAACCACATACTTCCCTTGTCTAAAACTTAAGCATCAAGTCATGAGCCTTACTGAAATGAGGACCACAAACCAATTGACTCAGACAACAAACTATATTTCTCTGAAATTCCTGTCAAATCATTTCTTTAGATTTTGCTCCCAGTTTCTCCTCTATTTGTTTTGTGTGTGTGTGTGTGTGTGTGTGTGTGTGTGTGTGTTAAACCTTCAACTATTTGACTCCCATTGAACAAAATGTTTCTGTATTACCAAAGGACTGCTTAGAAAAACATGAAATTTTTTTACGAATGTATCATCCATAATTGGACCATCTGGACTAATTAGAGTGGTCAAATATTTCAAAATCTTAAGATGTGTATCTTTGAGATTCGTGTTCTACAACCCTTCTTGTATAGCTTTCTTTCCTTGTATTTATAGAAGGCAATTTTATCTCCTAAATTCTACTTTAAACCATTTCATAGGATACAAAATCATCCCCCTTCAAAAAATTTCATCTTAAATTAGCTTTATGTACATTTATTTGCATTCCCAAAATTCAAATGCAGAATTAAAATAGCTTCTTTTAGAATATATCTGATTCAAGATTTTGTTTTATTTCATATATTATATTACTTTATTATTGTTTCTCTTCTGAAAAACAAATAATGCAGCAAAGAGAGGAAGGAAGGAAGGGAGGAGAGAAGACGCAAGCAAAATAATTTCAGTTATAGCATTCTTTGCTGTCAACGGTCCGTTTCACCTCCACCAAAAGTGCTGTTGTTTCAGACTGGGTACAGTTTGGGGTGGGGGGAATATTATCAGTTACAAAAGCTCTTGGGCGTAAATGAACCTAAGGATACAGTCAGAATCTTTTAGTAGTTAGCATATGAAACAAGAAAACAAAAAACAATGGTTGTTTTTTTTTGTTTTGTTTTTTAATAGGTAAACATGCTTTAATAGAGCTGTGGATTAATGCGCCAGACTGGAAAGCTGTTTGAACTGCAAGGTCGGTGGTTCAAGCTTACCAGCTGCTCCTTGGAAACCCTGCGTAGGGTCACTATGGGTCGGAATCGAATCAACAGCACTTAACAACAACACATGCTTTAATCAGGAAAAAACTAAACAAAATACTATCGGCACTGTTAGCTACTAGAGTGCTTGGGCAGAATCACAAAGTTTCATTTAAATTTCTATATTTATCATATTTAAAAAAAGAATGAACACAGATAATCTGTATAGCTTCATCTTCTGTTTGCCAATATTTTTGTTGTTGTTTGTTTTGTTTGTTTTTCCCAGGGCCTCTCAAGTGTTTTTTAAATACTGAAAAAGAACACATTGACAGTTTTCCTGAGAATAGGTGAGCTTTGACGATAACTTTCATAATATGCTAGTAAGTTTAGTTAGAATATAGTTTTTGGTAGGTTGATTGTGTTTTACCTTGCTTGGTAATGAACGTGTCCAGGACACATTATGGGAATGAGTATCTTTTCTTCAAAATTATTATAATCCTGTTTATTGTATTCAGGTGACCTTTCTTTTTCTTTAGCTCTGGTAGTGTCATGGTTACGAATTGGGCTGTGAGCATCAAGGTCAGCAGTTTGAAACTACCAGCTGTTCATGGGAGAAAGATGAGGCTTTCTGCTCCTGTAAAGATTTATAGCCTCGGAAACCCTGTACAGAGTCGCTATGAGTTTGAACCAATTTCATGGCACATAACCACTACCACCACTTCCTGAAGTGAGTAGGGACTGTATGACCTTTCTCCTACTTTTTACTACTTCCTGAAGTGAATAAGAATAATGCAAACCTTAGAAATTTCAATTAGCCAACCAGTTAAGGGAAAAAAGACTGTGCTGTCAAAGCCTTAGCAAATGGGATGAGACTCAACCTTAAGATTTACATCAGGATTCGTTCTTTGCATTCTTTGCAGAGTTGCCAACGTCTCCTGCTTCAACAGTGCTTGAACGGCAGCCTCCCTCAACCGGCTGCTCCCCATCACCCTCCACCAGCTCCAGCCAGCCTCGCCCTTGGACGCCCTAAGGTCCCTGCCACTGCTCCAGCACAGCGCAGCCTTGCCTCTCCTTCACCGCCGCCATGACGACTGCGCAGCTCTGTTGGTATTATGGGCTATTACCTCCGTGAGTATTGATGTCTTTGCATTGTGTTGTTGGAGGAGAATACTAAAAGTGCCATGAACTGCCAAAAGAACCAATAGATCTGTTTTGGAAGAAGTGCA
>NW_006408891.1:1495943-1498141 GCF_000296735.1 Chrysochloris asiatica | reverse complement strand
TAAGCAGCTTTAGCCTTCTTCCCTGAGGGAGATGCATCCTGCTGCCTAGTAGAGGCAGCCCTCCAGTGAGAACCAGTGAAGTCTCCCAAAGAGGTGAATAAATTCAGACTCTAGGAAAAGTGGGGAAAAGGCCTACTTGAGCACCACCATGTAGTGACCAAGTAACTCTGTGCACAGAACAAGGTAAGAAAAACCGTGGGGGTGGCCAATGGGACTCTCTTAGCGGTCAGGCATCCTGGAGGTTGTGTATGTATGAATGACACTTGCCCTGGGCACGAAGTAAGTGTAGAGTCCTGATCCGTGGTTCCATGGACACTTCATATGGCTTAAGGCAGTATCGAGTCGAAGACTTGATCCAAGTCAGGGGTTCATACCAACCTGCCAATCACTAGGAGGGGTACAATGTGCCCATGAGGGAAGTGGCTGGAGATGGACAAAGCAAAAATAAAAGAGCATGAGAAACCTCCATGGGGGTGTTGTGCCTCTTTGTAAGAAAACACAGCCAGGTAACCTGGATGGAAAATAACACCAGTAAAAGAATCTCTAGATAAAATGAAACGAAAGACAAAATTCCCCCTGATAATCCATTGGGATTAATGTTAAATTATTAGAAAGAGAACCCATGGACTAAAGGAAAGAAACAGCAACAAATGGTTATGTATTGCTGATTTATTTGGACACAGGGACCCATCCTCAACCCTCTGCCTTTTGGCCCAATGGTTCACATGGGGATTGGGTTTGTCAACTCTTGATTGAATATGTGAATGATAAAAGCCCTATGTCTTATGAAGAAATTGACTATGCTCTCTGTTGGAGGCAGGGTCCAATTGTCCTTTTTCCCCTTACGAGTAACAATAAGGAAGAAGAAAAGGAAGAAGGAAAATATGCCCAAGATATCAACCCCTTTCATGGGATCCCCTCTCCTCCCAACCTCCCCCTTATAATCCTGCCCCCAACCTATGTTCCAGACTTCAGTTGACAAACCAAACCCCACCTCTGATCTTGCACTAACCTCCTTGAAAAGCACTCCCAGTCCCATCGTCCCTATTAAACATCCCTCCTTGCTAAAACTTAGAAAAGAAATTGAACAATGCCAAAATGATAGTCAAAGTTCCCCCTTTCTCCCATTCCCTGAGACTCAGTCTCAACCTCAGCCTCTCTTTCCACTAAGGGATGTTCCTTTATGGGGAAGAAGAATTGAATTTGTTAACACACCCTTAACTAGATTTGAAGTAAGGAATTTTTTAAAAGAATTGAGATCATTACTTGAGGACCCATATGGGGTCATGGACCAAATGAATCTGTTCTTGAGTCATCAGTTATACACCTGGGAAGAATTAATGTCAATCCTTGGGATCCTCTTTTCTGGGGAGGGAAAGGCCATGATCCACAGGCCAGCAATGGCTACCTGGGAGTATGAACATCCTGCCAGCCCCAGGGTCCCAGCAGTTGCTGTTAGATTCCCTAACCAGGGCCCCCAATGGGACAATAATTCTGCTGCTCACAGGGGTAACATGAGAGACCTAAGAGCAATGATAATAAAGGGAATCAGGGAGCCAGTCCCCCATCCCCAAAATGTATCCAAGGCCTTTGATGTGCAGCAAAGGAAAGATGAAGAACCTGAAGAATTTCTAGAAAGACTAAAAGGACAAATAAGGAGATGTGCTAGGATAGACCTAGAGGATCCTGTAGAACAAGACTGTTAAAGCTCCATTTTGTCACCAATAGCTGGCCTGACATTGCAAAGAAATCACAGAAGGTAGGAAACTGGAAAGATAGGCCTTTGGAAGAATTATTAAGGGAGGCTCAGAAGGTATATGTAAGAAAAGATGAAGAGAAGCAGAGATAGAAGGCTAAGACCATGCTGTCCACCTTGGACACACAGTGCAGAGTATAGCTAGTAGTCAAAGATCCCCAGGACCCCAACCTCTGTGGTTGGGACCAAACCAGAGGTCCAAGAACCCAAAAGTAGTTATAGAAAGAAGAGAAAACACATGCTTTAAATATGGAAAGGGGGGACATTTCAAAAGGGAATGCCCATAATGGGAAAGAGCAAAGAAAATAATTCCCTTTATGACATTTGATGAGGAATAGGGAAGCCAAGGACTCTTTTATGTTGATAGGTCCTACCAAGAGCCTTTGATGGTTGATGTTCAACTGTTTCAAGAGGTAGCATATGATCAAGAGCCAATGATACT
>NW_006408891.1:1490566-1494845 GCF_000296735.1 Chrysochloris asiatica | reverse complement strand
GGTCTCCTGGCACAGACACCACCCCTAGAGTTCCTGGTGTATCCTCATTACCCTGGTGATCATGCATTAATCAAGAGCTAGAGAAAGGAAAAACTGGAGCTAACCTGGGACAAACCCTTACTGGTGCTTTAAACCATAGAAACTGCATTTCATACAGTTAAGAAGGGCTAGACTCATCACCTGCAGGTAAAGAAAGCACCCCTACTTACTCAAGAAAAATGGACCATGGTTCCAGGACCTGCTCCTACCAAAATATATTTCAAAAGGACTTAGTCATCTTTTTCTTTCTCTTTCTCTCCCTTACTGGAGGATATTTTACAATTAAGATAATAACTCAGGCCAACTTTCCCCTGACTATTCGGTTTGAAGCTTGTTCTATCATCCTGTGCAGACAAAAGGAGTCTCCGAGACAGTTGTCTAATGTTGATAAATATCTCTGCAGGGTGTAAATATAAATATGATGCCTTGAGGGGCCCTTGTAATGACTGGAAAGATATTTGGTGGACCACCCAGTATCAGGGATAGAATTATAACCCACTCTCCACACACACTATGAGAGCACTAGAAGTCCATTACCTACATTGGGTGGTCCAATGAACATCAGTCCAGTTATTACAGGGACCCCTCAAGGCACTATATTTATGTTTGTCTCTCACTGTTCTAAAGGGGCAAAGATATTTATCAACATTGGACAGTTGTCTCTGAGACTTCTCTTGTCTGCACAGGATAACAGAACAGGGAGAGATGCCATAGTTGTATCTACTATTAACTTGACTGGCTGGTCATAGGCAAAATCCCTTTGCATCTCCCTCATGGCAATGGTACATTTTACCCATATTAGCTTCTAAACCCAAACCATGACTAGAGAACCTTCAATAATAGGAAACTATGGATTGGGAGCTGTTGTTATAGGAAAGGATCCTATAGGGTCTTCTCTCTAAAATTAATTAGACAAAACTCAAGCCCTACCCCTACTAAAGAAAGAACTCAAATACAGAATCCTGGAAATGATTCAGAACCCCCTAAGTTCAGGAAATGACCCTTCCAAAGTGACAATTACTGAAGTTAAAGACCTAAGACAATCTATAGCTATAGAAACAGTATATAAGTGTGTGAATGCCTGGTTGGAATGGATTAAATATTCTGTTCGCACTCTAAATAAGAGCGATTTTTATGCCTGTGTGACAGGAAGACCGATAGTCCAAGTGGTCTCCTTTCCACTGGGATAGTCCTCAGATAGTAAGTGCATGCACTGCATGGTTGCTCTCTTCCAGGACCCTATAACCTAGGGCAATGAATCCTGTAACTCATTGTCGTGACTATTCACTAATGTCAGGGGTCTTATGGGTAAGCCCCTGAGGGGCTGATCTGCAGTGTCAGTGGTTCAAATCCACCAGCTGCTCCTCAGAAACTCTATATAGGGTTACTATGGGTCGAAACCAACTCAACGGCACTTAAAAACATGTGGTTAAAACTAGATTAAGTGTTTTCCATGCATTCGTGAGCTGAAATGGAAAGGTACCGGCCATTGTGAATTAGATAATGACTTAGTTTATTACCACCACTCATCTTTCAGTTTGCCATATTATGGAGGCTTGAATGTTACTATGATACTGGAAGCTATGTTACCAGTGTTTTAAATACCAGCAGGGGCACCCA
Organism: Chrysochloris asiatica; assembly: GCF_000296735.1. NCBI lineage: Eukaryota > Metazoa > Chordata > Mammalia > Afrosoricida > Chrysochloridae > Chrysochloris > Chrysochloris asiatica. Next base: position 1,493,186 of record NW_006408891.1, on the reverse strand, counting down.
TGGTAGACAGGTTTTAGATGAGCTCTCAGACAAAGGCAGACTAGGAAAAGGAGAGGTGGGTTATTTTTTAATTTTTAGCCACTAAAAATCCTTTGGAATAATAGTGGAACATTGTCAGATATAGTGATGGACAACAAAATCATAATGAAAAGCCCCAGAATATTGTTAGATATAGCGCTGGAAAATGAAACCCTCAAGTTGGAAGGTACTCAAAATGTGACTGGGGAAGAAGTGCCTACTCAAAGAAGAGTTGATCATGTTGACACAAATGGAGTAAAGCTTTCAGGACCTTCATTTGCTGATGGGACACAATTCAAAATGAGGAAGAAAAGCTGCAAATATAAAAAATTGGAATGTGGACTGTATGAAGCATAAATCCAGGAAGACTGACAGATGTTAAAAATGAAATGGAATGCCTAAAGTTGTATTTACTAAGCATTAGTGAGCTGAAATGGACTTGTATTGGCCATTTTGAATCAGACAATCATTTGGTTTACAATGTGGGGAATGACAAATTGAAGAGTAATGGTGATGTACTCATCAACAAAAAGAGCGTCTCAAGATCTATCTAGAAGTACAATGCTATCTCTGATTGGATAATATCCATATACCTACAAGGAAGGCAAGGAACAAGGTGGCTCCATATGATAAACACTGGACTGTGATCCACAAGGTGCATGATTCAAGTGTGCCAGCCATGGTGGTGGTGGTTGATGGTGGTAATGTACCATGGAGATGGTTCTGACTAATAGCAACCTTGTACAGTGTTTCCAAGGCTGTAAATCTTTATGGGAGCAGAAAGCCTCATCTTTCTTCCACAGAACAGCTGGTAGTTTCAAACTGCTGATCTTGAGGTTCGCAGACTGATTTGTAATCACTATGCTACCAGTGCCAGCCACACTACAGGAAAAAGATTAGGCTTTTTGCTCCTACAAAGATTTTTAAAACCTTAGAAATCCTATACACAGTCACTATGAATTGGAACCAACTCAAATGCCCTTAAACAACAACAAAGAAGGAAAACGAGTTAATACCACAATTATTCAAATTTATACACCAACCACTAAAGCCAGTGATAACAAAATTGATGAATTCTACTAAATCCTTAAGTCTGAAATTGATCAAACATGCAAGTTGATAGTCTTCACATTTGGGGTCAGGAAAAGCAGACAAACAGGGGAGGCTCCTCAGTGGAGGCACAATAAAAACAGAGAAGGTGCTTTGCCGGAACAGTTCCAGTGTTTTAGATCTAATATAAAGTGGGGGGCAACAGTTTTTGGTGCACATCAGTCGAGAAATATGAATGTGCTGGAAATACATGGCGATTTCTGAATCAATATGGATGCTGCCTGTGGGACCCACATCTTGGGCTGAGATCAGAGAGTAGGGCCACACCCAGGTTGATACAGCACTAAAGCCACAAAGCAGCACCTAGAAAAAGAGGTGTGATGGCTTTTTTTACTTTTCTTTCTTCCTCCCCCCTGTTGCACCCTCTCTGCTCAGCCAGGGCACCTTCAGGTGAGTGGAAGCACATCCCTAAAAGGGTCCAGCATTGTGCCCACAGGGCACAATTTTCCCATGGTGCAAAAAATAAATCCCTAAAAGCCCCAGTGGTCCCACAAGCTAGTCCTTTGGCTGCTTCTTATGACATCTGACTCTGGGACTTATCCCTAAAGTTGACTCTTTTACCTGGGTGGGAGCCTTTCTTCCTGCCTAACCTAACAAGAGACAGCAGGTCTGGCCGTAGAGTCAAACCGTATTTGCACTTTGCAAAACCCCTACATAAAGGCAAGAGCAAACACCAACTACTATATACAAGACTTAGCTATTTTGAGAATTATTCTTTGCATACACAGATATCTAACTGACCTGCAGAGCTAAAAATAGTGGACAGAAGGTTTGGCTTGCTGGCAGATAAGGTAGAAGTGCTGTGAGGACCTCCAGCAGCAATAACACAGAATACTGGATAAAGCAGGTTCAGGGAACAGTTCCAAAACTCTGACCACACATGTAGAAATATTTAAAACTTTTGAAGCTTTATAGCCACTGGAATTTGTAGCAGAAGCAAGAAATCTCATGCTTTTGAAATTGTCGGGCTCAGTGGCCCAGAGCCACCATCTTGGATGAAACCAAGCAGCAAGATCAAGCAGGATAAGGATCACCTGCCGAACCTCAGAGAAAAAGGTGTGGCCATTCCCTTTTTTTTTTAAATATATTCATTGGCCTCTTGCTGTCTATGCACCTCCCTTCTGGCTACTAGAGGGGATGCCTGAGCAAGTAGAACCTGGAGGATTTTACTATGCAAAATTTAAAGGGACAGATTCCACTTAAAACCAAATGGCAGTGCAAAAGAGCTACAGCTGGCTCTGAACTGTTTATCACTAGGAAAAAGGCCAGAACAGGGGTTGTGCAGTGGGAGAGACAGACTAAAAATAAAACAGGCCAAAATTAAATCCTGAGTTATGTCATGACATCCAGCAGTGGTATCTTGAAATTTTTCAGGTGGCATTGAAGTCAAGAAGCTGAAAGAGGATATTAAAGTCATACTTATATTAGATTACAGACTTTTTTTTTTTCTCTTCTCTCTTTTCTGCGATTATAGACTACAGTATCCAGTCTG
>NW_006408891.1:1489311-1490254 GCF_000296735.1 Chrysochloris asiatica | reverse complement strand
ACACAGCTAACTACTGAACATGCCCAAGAAGCAGAAGCAGATGACCATATCAGCACATGTCCAGAAACAAGATAAAGTGAATAATACAAATGATCTGAAGGTAGACCTACACTCCATACTGGAAGGAGGGCAGGTTTTGCAAATGCCTGAGAAGGAATTCAGAAAAAATTATTATAAAATGTATCAAAACACTTCACAATGGAGTTGAGAAAAATAAGGAGGAAGGCAAGAAAGCACTACAGGAATAATCAAATAAGATAGATACAGCACTGGAAACAATTCACAACCTACAGAAAGCAGTACAAATGATTAATAATAGAATATCAGAAATGGACAATACACTGAAAGGGCAAAGGAGTTGAATTGAAGAGTTGGAAGCCAGAACTAGTGAGCTGGAAGACAAATCTCTCAATACTAATAAGATAAAAGAGCAAGCAGAAAAAAAGGATAATAAAATCTGAAGATCTAAGATTCATGTTGGATAACATGAAGATAAATAACTTAAGAATTATCAGCATTCCAGAACAGGAAGAATCACACATGTCCACAGAGGTGATAGATGAAGAGCTTCTGGAAGAAAATTTCCCTAACATCCTGAAAAGCTAAAAGATAAGCATTCAAGATGCACAACAAACTCCAGGAAGGATAGACCCCAAAAGAAAATCACTGAGACGTATCATAATAAAGCTCTCCAAAATCAAACATAAGGACAGAATCCTGAAAGCAGCTAGGGAACATATAAAGGAATGCGAATCAGATTAAGCTCGAATCTCTCAGTAGAAACCATGCAGGCAAGAAGGCAGTGGGGAGACATATATAAAACCCTGAAAGAAAACACTGCTAACCAAGAATCCTTTATCCAGAAAAGCTGTCAATCAAATTCGACTGTGTAATCAAAACATTCCAAGATAAACAGAAGCTAAGGGATTTCGCCAAAGCCAAC
>NW_006408891.1:1485758-1488678 GCF_000296735.1 Chrysochloris asiatica | reverse complement strand
CAGACTAAAAGTCAAACAATGGTAAAAATTATACCAAGCTAATTGCAATAAAAAAACAAACAGGAGTGGCAATACTAATCTCTGATAAAATAAACTTTAAGGCAAAAACCAGCATAATATATAAAGATGGACATTATCTCATGATTGAAGGGAAAATTGAACAAGGTGACATAATCATAATAAATATCTATGCTTCCAATCAAAGAGCACCAAGATACATAAAGCAAACTCTAATAGATTTGAATAAAGAAATAGACAAATCTACAATAATAGTGGACTATTTTAATACACCAAGCTTGAAAATTGATAGGACAACCAGAAAGAAACTTGACAAAGATACAGAGGAAATAAATAACACAACCAGCCAACTGGACTTAATAGATGTGTACACAGCATTCAACCCAACAACAACACAATACACTTTCTAGTCCAGTGCGCATGGAGCATTCGCCAAAATAGACCATGTATTAGGCCACAAAACAAGCCTCCATAAATTTACAAATATCAAAATACTACAAAGCATCTTTTCAGACCACAATGCTATAAAACTAGAAATCAACAATAAGAAGACCAAGGAAATAAAGTCGAATACATGGAAACTAAATAACACCCAGCTGAAAAGTGACTGCATAAAAGAAGAAATTAAACATGAATTCACAAGGTTCCTAGAAACAAATGAGAATGAAAACACAACATACCAAAATCTTCAGGACACGGCAAAAGTGGTGCTGAGAGGACAATTTATTGCCATAAATGCACATATCCAAAAAGAAGAAAGAACCAAAATTGCATAATATTTATCATGTAAAACTGTTTGAAAGTTGGAATGAGAAGGAAAGGTTATACCCTCTAAAATAAAATCAAGCAATTTACAGTTAGAAAAACAACAGGAGAAGCTTATCAGGCTATCAATAGTCAGTATTTTTAGGGAACTTTCCACCTACACTCAACCTGCAAGGCTGTGGCATTATTGAGAGAATTTTTCAACACCTCCTTGAGACTATAACTATGAGCTCAACTGGAGAACCTTTAAAAAAATTGTTGGTAAACATGGATTTCTTATTTAAGTATTCATAATTGATACAGTTTGCAAGTACAATTTTAGGCATAAGCACCATTTCTGTATATATAATATTGCCCCTCACATTTCCATCACAATGAAATTAAATTCCATGTGAGAAGGAAATTTACCAATTATTGTCTTTGTTGTAGTTAGCTGCCATTGAGTCAGCCCCCAATTTATGGTGACCTATGTACCAACAAAATTAAGCACTACCTGGCTCTATATAATTCCTATGGTAGGTTGTAGATTGGATCTTTGTGATTGCACATTTAATTTATTTTAGAAAGATCAGCAGGAGGCTGTTCACTATGAGGTGGCAGTTAAAAATGTTCCAGATGTCTGACTTTTCCAACATGTTATACCATTCCATAATCCTTAAAATCAATCACCATTCCTCTTACCTCTCTCATTCCAGGACTTTGCAGTATGCTGCAATACCTCACAAAACACAACTTTCAAAGGAAATGGCTAATGCAATTTTAAAGCCTGCCAAGTCCCAAATCCAAAAGTAAGTCATAGATCAGTCTGGAGGATTCTTCTGACCCACGTAATCTTAGGAGCTGTGGAACCCAAATAAGCAGGTCAAACAATGAACTATTGAAGCAAGAAGCTGTGGGAGCTAGTGAATCAGGTCCAGTGTTAGGTGGCAAGCACTACAACTACAGATTAGACAGGATGAGTCAGATGGAAGATCTAGAGCAAGATAGTGAACTTTGCCAAAGCATTCCTATATATGGAACTCAGACCATGTCACCAAGAAAAATTAAGGGTGATGAGTTGAGTCAGACCCTCTAGTAAGATGGGAGCATCCTTAAACTTTGTTGTTGATGTTAAGTGCCATAGAGTCGTTCCAGCTCATAGCGATCCTGTATAGGATTTCTGAGAAGCACCTGGTGAGTTGGAACTGCTGACCTTGCAGTTTAAACCACCTTCTGGTGGAGTGCTTATCCTTCAGCACCAAACCAGGAATCCTTACTCTTTAACCTCACCTTAACCCTTAGTCCTGGAGTCCTCGGATGGCACTGCATGATAATGCACTGGACCATAATGTGGGTTTGAACCAAATGGTCAGCAGTTTAAACTTACCAGATGCACCTCCGAAACCCTATACAGCGTCACTATGAGTTGGAACTGACTCAATGACACTTAACAACAAGAATCCTTAATCCTGCCTAATTAACAACTCACTTCAAAATGGGTTTAAAAACCTCATCATTTTCCTGAAAAGCACCTGGTGTGCTCCAACCTCTGAACTTGCATCTGAACTTGTGGTTTGCAGTCCAGTGCTTATCCTACAGAGCTACAGCACTCCCAGAAGCACAGACATAGAGGTTAGGATTTACAATACATCGCAAAATGGTACAATGTGGCTGTTGTTGTTAAGTACATCAACAACACCACACAAGGGTCCTAATAAATAATTAGTTACCCTCCAGTGATTCATATGGTTTTCACTGGCAGATTTTTATAAGTACATTGCCAAGACTTTCTTCCAAATTTATCCTAGTCTGTAAATTCCACTAAACTTGTTCAGCATCATATCAACTAGCAAGTTCATAAATCACCTATTGAAAACTATGAAACCTAGATCATTATTCTGTGTGTTTTAAGTGGTATAAAAAATGTGTCCTCTTAGAAAATTTTGAAACTCCTCTTCAAAATATTTTTTTCCACAATAAATACTACTAAAATCCTCTGCTGTGTGGTTATGTTCAATTAGCATAATCGCACATCTTATCATTATTATTAAAATAAACCTATGTCTCAGGACCAAGAACAACAATAACTTACAGAAGGAAATAAAGTTCAGTAGTAACTCATACTAAAGTTTGAAGATATAATTTTCTTCACTTCTTT
>NW_006408891.1:1481141-1482954 GCF_000296735.1 Chrysochloris asiatica | reverse complement strand
GAAAGCCTCATCTTTCTCCCGCGAAGCGGCTGGTAGTTTCGAACCGCTGACCTTAAGGTTCACAGCCCGATTCGTAACCACTACGCTACCAGAGCAATTGACATAGTGACTTAAAAAATAGACTTATAAAAATCATGATTGTGAAGATGCTGCAGGACCAGGGAAAGGGTCACTAGGAGTCAGAAGTGACTCAATGTGCCCTAACAGCAGCAAATTCTTTTATAATGTCCATTTGTCTACTAAAATACTCCAATCATTAACCACCATTTTCATTTTATCTTAGAATATATTGTAAACTTTGCCTTAAAATTCCAATATCTGAGTTAACTCAAAAATATTTTTATTATCTACTGTTTTTATTTTTGTTTAAGAAAAACTAAAACAAGCCCAGATGACACAAAATATGGCCTTAAATATATCCCACCTAAATTTAGAGATCTTTTCAAGAACAAATTTTATGCATTAGATACCAATAACCAAAAAACAGAAGAGTTGTCGTTTTTGTCAAAAAGAACATAATATATGAAGTAAAAAAGGATCGCTATAAAGACAGGAAAAAAAGAAAATACCAAAATGGATGCCTGAAATGTGCTCTTACATTTAGTAGAGTGAATGCAACGGAAAGAAATGAAATAAACAACTGAATAGAAAATTTCAAAGGGAAGCTCAAAAAAGAAAAAACTAAAGTTATATAATGAAATGTGCAATGACCTGGAGTTAGAACATGCTCAGAATTTCTCAGCTGGAAAAATCAAAACAAAAATCCGATTCTCCGGTTGCAGTGTTAAATAAAGGGTGCCGAAAGCATCAAAAGAAGATTGAAGAGGTTGGGGAAGGCGCGCTCTTTGTGGGGTCTCCTCGCTGTTGTGGTGAGTAAAACCAGGTCTCTACCGCGCAGGTAGTATGTCAGACAACGAGGACAATTTTGATGGTGATGACTTTGATGATGTGGAGGAGGATAAAGGACTAGATGACCTGGAGAATGCCGAGGAGGAGGGCCAGGAGAATGTAGAGATCCTTCCGTCGGGGGAGACCGCAGGCCAACCAGCAGCGGATCACCACGTGGTAAATGACCAAGTATGAGCGAGCCCCTGTGCTGGGCACCCGAGCCCTCCAGATCTCGATGTGTGCCCCCGTGATGGTGGAGCTGGAGGGGGAGACAGACTCCCTGCTCATGAAAGAACTCAAGGCCCGAAAGATCCCCATCATCATTTGCCGCTACCTGCCAGATGGGAGCTACGAGAACTGGGGCGTGGACGAACTCATCATCACCGACTGAGCCCCAGCCGCCTTGCCGCCACACCTCGGCCTCTACCCTACTGCTCTTCATCCGTGTAAATAATAAACTGCTCCGCCTTCCAAAAAAAAAGAAGAAGAAGAAGATTGAAGAAATACACTGAGTCAATGTTCTAAAAAAGAAATAGTCAATGCTCAACCATTTCAAGAGTAGCAAATGAAAATTAACCAAAGATACTAAGGAAGAATTCCAAGATACACTGAAGGCATTGGCAAAAAATAGTCTCCAGAAGTTGACGAAATGCAAATTACAATGTTTCAACTAACTAATGCAGCACTGGAGGCACTCATTCATCAAATGCTAAGAAATTTGGAAAACAGCCTCATGGACAACTGATTGAAAGAGATATGCCCATTCTAAATAAAATGCAAAAATCATCAGACAATATTATTAATATCACATGCAAATAATTCAAAATTAATAATTCATAAGTGGATCCAGCACTAAATCAACAGGGATCTGCCAGAAAGTCAAGTCAAATTGAGGAGAAGACAAGGAACAAAGGCAACCATTATT
>NW_006408891.1:1476051-1479236 GCF_000296735.1 Chrysochloris asiatica | reverse complement strand
CATGCAAGTAAAGTTTTACTTAAGATTATTCAAAAATAATTACAACAGTACATCAATAGAGAACAGCCAGAAGTTATATGTGCATTCAGAAGAGATATCATTACTGAGGTCACATGGATCCTGAATAAAAGTAGAGTATACCAGAGAGATGCTTCCTTGTGCTTTATTGAGTATATACAAAGGTTTTTGATTGTCTGGATCAGAACAAGATATGGATAAACATTGCAAATAATGGGTATTTCAGAACAATTATTTTCATGAGGAAACTTTTCATAGACCAAGAGGCAGCAGCTCAAACACAATAAGAGAATAGTGAATGTTCTAAAATCATGAAAGGTGTGTGCCAGGGTTATATTCTGTGTATTCACTCTGTATGCTGAGAAATAATTTGAGAAGCTGGATAATATGAAGAAGAACATGGCATCAGGATTGGAAGAAGACTCTTTAACTATATTTAGATGATACAATCTTGCTTACTGGACGTGAAGAGGATTTGAAATACTCACTGATGAAGATCAGTGTGCATAACACCTCAGTACAATGAAAACAAAATTCTGCACTATTAGACCAATAAATAACAGTATAATAAATAGAGAAAACATTGAAATTGTCAAATACTTCATTTTGACAGGATCCACAATCAACACTCATGGAAGCAGCTGTCAAGAAAGTAAACTATATATTGCATTAAGCATATCTGCTGCATGAGACCTAATTAAAATGTTCAAGAGCAAAGGTATCAGTTTGAGGACTAAGGTGCACCTGATCCAAGTCATGGTATTTTCAATAGTTTCATATGCATGTGAAAGTTCAACAATGAATAAGGAAGACCATAGAGGAATTGACGCATTTGAAAAACGGTGTTTGAGGAGAATGTTAAAGGCACCATGAACTGCCACAAGAATAAACAAATCTGTGTTTGCAGAAGTGCAGCAGAGTGCTCTGTAGAAATAAGGATGGCTAAACTTCGTCTCTCTTATTTCCTACATGTTATCAAGAAGGACCAATCCCTTTATCATGCTTGGTCAATTGGAGGGTCAGTGAAAAAGAGGAAGACCCCCAAAGAGATGGATTGGCATCAGCAATACGCTCAAGCATAATACAAATGTGAAGCTCATGTAGGAATGGGTAGTGTTTTGTTCTGTTGTACATAGGGTCACTATGAGTCAAAGCCTACTCAACAACACTTAACAATAATAGCAACAATGAACTACTAGAAGAACAACAAATCTTTCTTGGAAAAAGTACATCCAGAATGTTCCTTAGAAGTAAGGACGCTGAGACTTCATCTCTCATTCATTGGCTATGTTGCCAGCAGTTGCCAATACCTAGAGAAGGACATTATGCTTGATAAAGTGAAGTGTCAATGAAAAAGAGGAACAACTCTAACTAGATGGATTTACACAGTGTAGGCAACAATGGACTCTAAAATAACAGCAATTGTGAGGTTGCTGTAGGACTGGGCAGTGTTTTGTTTTGTTGTGCTTAAATTCATTATGAGCCAGAAACAACTAGATGGCACCTAACAACAACAACTTTTGTTTTCGACTATGTTACATATTTTACTGGCTTCACATGTGTAATAATTTTATTGTTTTCTGTGCATTGTGGATTGATTATACATAGCAAAAAATGTATATTGCTATATTCGTCTGAAAATATGTTGATTCTAGTTGTTGTTGTTAAGTGCCGTCAAGTCTGTTCCCACTCATAGAAAACATGTATTAGGTTCCAACCCTGTGATTCAAACCCACTTTGAAGTCCAGTGCTTTATCCCACAGTGCCACTTGGTTAGCATATGATATTTAAACTACTCACCTTGATCTTTCTGAGGCATATCTTTATGTTTTGTTAAAGCAGTTTGTTTTCAATGTAGTCCTAGTTTTAAGAATAGCATTTAGTTCTGAGAAACAATTTTATACCAATTCATGACCCTCTGGAGTTTTGATTGAAAACTCTTCTCATTGGGAAAGATTTAAATGTCAATTATAAATTCCTGTCAGCAATTCAAGTCTTTGCTCAGTATCCCCTTTCTACAAGCTGTTTTTTGTTGTTTTTTTTCCCTATGGATTCCTTGGAATACACCTTTGCATTCAAAATTAGGATTCAACCAAGAATATGAGACGAGTTTTATGCAGATATTGGGGCTTCACTTCTGTATTCTCTTCCTTTTCAGTATTCCTCCCTCGATTTCCAAGTTGTCTAACAGTCCTGAACTCTGATCCTAAACATGTAAGTCATTAAACCTGCTTTTATTTGCCCAGAGTAACAGAAAAAGAAGGAATAGAAGAAAGATATGAAATGTGTGGCTTACTGCCTCCATGAAACCTAAAGAACTGAACTGCGCAGTATACTGTAACCGCAAGGTCATAGGTTCAAACCCAACAGCTGCTACATAGGAGAACGATGAGACTTTCTGCTCCTGAAAAGATTTAAATCTGTGAGTCAGAACCAACTTGTCAGCACTTAACTACAGACAATGACTATTAGTGAACATTTAAATAATCGTTTCTACAGAACACTCCTAATCAAAAACAGGAAAATCTGACTATAATTCAACTTCTCATGGAATCCAGGCAGTCTAGCATCATGATGCTTTACAAAACTCACAAACTATTATGCTGAGATAATCTTTAAAATTTAAAAACTGAAAATAACCCTTGAAGTCTTCTTAAAACCAAATTAGTATTTTAGCTAGTAAAGAACAATGTGATCTTTTAAGATCAAGCTGTATGGGATCAAATTAACAACAGCTAATTAAAAGATTGGAGTCCTTGTGTGGCGCTGTGGGTTAATGCGCCAGACTACAAAGCCATTTGAACTGCAAAGTCAGTGGTTCAAGCTCACAACTGCTCCTTGGAGACCCTGTACAGGGCCACTATGGGTCAGAGTCTACTCGACATCACTTAAGAATAACAATGATCAAAAGATTAGATACAAAATTTAGAAACCAGTGAGTTTTTGTTAATGGAACAGAACAACTTAGAGAAAGTGCAGGAAAATGGTTCTGCAGCTTGAAGAATGTAATCTAATGTCATTAAACTATATATGAAGAAACTTTTTAATTGGCATATACTATCCTGTGTATATTTTCAACAACAAAAATAAAATAAATTTTTTTAAAAAATCAAAACCTATAGATTTCTGCATGAGTTTTGGCTCCCCTGACCTACAAGGACTGGAGT
>NW_006408891.1:1473354-1475017 GCF_000296735.1 Chrysochloris asiatica | reverse complement strand
AACTCACTCTTGAAAACTTGTAAGTCAGTGACTTCGTGCCTTTATTGCCCATTCATTTTAGGAAGCCAATAACTTCCCTATCAACTCTGTATACAGAGGGGAAAGCACTGATACTTGATATGAAGACACCTTCCCCCTTTGTTGGTATTTTGAGCTTCCACATCCATGAATATAGGTCAAGTTCATCAAATTGTAGCAATTTACCCTTGCTTCTTTAACAATTTTTTAATTATTATTCCTCTGGTCAAGTTCAAGTCATTGAGGCTAGGTCAAAGTATCAGTGGCAATTTTTTTTAGAAGTAGATCATTAGTCCTTCCTTCCAAGGTGCCTCTGGGTGGGCTCAAACTTCCAATCTTTTGATTAGCAACTGAACATATTACCCATTTGTACCACAAATCTTTCATACAAGATATTGTTAAAACTGGAATCATTTAGGGAACTATATCAAAGATGAATGACTAAGGCCATGCACGATAAGGTAAAGTCTAATGGAGTCAGGGAATGAAAATGAGTTTATTAGAATGATGGTGTCATTGGGACTAGAACAGAGACAAGATGAAAATAAATGATTTAATAAAAGTTGCTGTTGGGAAAATGTTAGGAAACTAATGAATATTGCCAAGTCTAAAAATGGGTTAAAGGATTCACCTAGGAGTTACTATTCCTCAGCCAAAAGTTAGACAAGGAAGAGGCATCAGCATTTCCTGGACTGAGAACCTTTATGATTTTTTATTAATCACCACTAATTGAATAATTGAAAAAGAAAATAATTGTTTGTGCAATAACAATTCATTAAGAATAAGCAAATCGAAAGCATGTTCACCTGACCTAAATCTTAATAAAATGTTTCCAGAGAGCTGATTCCCCCTTGTGCTTCACAATATGACAAAAGACCAGCTTCTAATAACAGTCATTTCATTGTGCATTGTGTTGTCACATTCATTTCAGTGCAAACTGTTAGCTACAAGCAAAAGTAGTATTTGCAGCTTTTTATGGGTTTTTGTCTAACATGGAGATGAAAAAGTAAAAATAGTCTCTCTCGTTCATCTGAAATCTTAAAAATCTTCTAGGGAGGTAGTTTTTGAAAAATAGTATTACTAAGAATTATGGAGAAAGATGAAGAATAAGAGACTGCATGAGATTCCCTGCTAGGGAATGATAGCATCAAAATGAAACCTAAGTCGCCTCCTTGAATGCCCAGCCATGCTCCATCCAATTCATGACACCAGGCCTCCTCCATCATATTCTGGACTTTCGAAAATATCCAGATCATAAACTTTCTCAAATTGGTAAAGTATTTTGAACTCTCCTAAAATGCATACATAGATATTTTGAATATAGTCACTATTGAACTCTGAATAAAATCTTTAGAAAAATAATTCTTGTTGTTGTTGTCATCATGTTGGTTCCTACTCATAGGGACACTGTGTACAACAGAATGAAACACCACCTGGTGCTGTACCATCTTCACAATTGCTGCTACACTTGAGCCCATTATTGCTGCTTGCAAATCCATCTCCTTGGGCTTGGACTCCCTCTTTTTCACTGTCCCTCCACTTTACAAATCATAATACCCTTTTCCAAAGACAGGTACCTCCTGCTAATATGTCCAGAGTAAGAGAGATGAAGTCTGGCCATCTTGGTATCTAAGAGCATCTGGTT
>NW_006408891.1:1470764-1471781 GCF_000296735.1 Chrysochloris asiatica | reverse complement strand
GATCAAAGAGCATCTCAATGTAAAGAAAACAAAAATCCTCACCACTGGACCAATAAACAACATTCTTATCAAGGGAGAAAAGATTGAAGTTGTCAAGGACTTTATTCCTCTTGGATCAACTATCAACACTCATGGAAGCAGCAGTCAAGAAATCAAACAACATATTGCATTAGACAAATTTGCTGCACAAGATGCAGTCTGCCCCTTGCCTTGTTTTGAGTGGTGGTATGGAGCTTTTCCATCATGTCTTTCTGCAGTTTAGTCAATTTGATTTCTATGTATTCCATCTGGTGAGGTCTATGTGTATAGTCGTATGACTATCTTTATAAAATGCTATATAAGTAAAACCAAAATTTTTAAGTGTCTCATTCATACCCTTATTGTTTTTACAAAACAGTTAAAAGTTTTAAGTTATAGAGTTATAAAATAAATTCTCGTTAGAGCACTAAGGGAAATAATTTTTGAGGCATATTTTCATACTGCAATATAAAACATATGGCAGACTGACTCATGACACAGAGCCAAGCAACCATTGAATTTGACAGCCTAGTCTTAATATCCATTACTTGGTGGACACCATCCTGCGAATGGCAGATGCCATCCTGCCAAGGAGCAGAACAGCAAGAAGCCTTATGCATGAAAAGTTCATTGTTTAGCAAAGCGACAATGAATGCCCCCCTTGGTTAACAAAGCTACAAGGGATGATTCATGTAGGGGCCCGCGGTTTCTAGCTTTCCCTTGGAAAAAAATAGTTTATTTCTGATTTCCTTATAAGAAGTTTTAGAAAATCTTGCATAATCATTAGATACTTTAAACAAACCTCATGTTATAATAGTTGCCTTTCACATTAACATTAATTTTCACACCATATTCAATCTTATGTAGTTATAAAAATTGTTTTTTACATTAACAATACGTTTTAACATTAGAAATAACCACACTAGCTAAGTTTTAGCAATTCAAGCTTAAAATTGTAAGAAACATTCCAGGTGGTTTTAGTCAAGGACATTAAGGCTT
>NW_006408891.1:1468011-1469550 GCF_000296735.1 Chrysochloris asiatica | reverse complement strand
CCTAGGCATTAATGACCTGAAATAGACTGCTATTGGCCATTTTGAATCTGACAACCACAGGGTTTACCTTGCTGGGAAAGACAAATTGAAAAGGAATGGTGCTATTTTCATTGTCAAAAAGAACATATCCAGATCAGTCATGAGGTACAACTCTGTCTGTGATAGGATACTATCCATGTGCCTACAGGGAAACCCAGTTAATACCACTAATATTCAAATTTACACACCAACCACTAAAGTCAGTAAGGATGAAATAGAAAAATTCTACCAACTTTTTCTATCTGAAATTGATCAAACATGCAATCAAGATGTATTGATCATTACTGGTGATTGAAATACAAAGGTTGGGACCAAAGAAGAAGGATCAATAGTTGGAAAATATGGCCTTGGTGATAGAAATGATGCTAGAGAACGCATGATACAATTCTACAAAATCAATGATTTGTTCATTTCAAATACCTTCCCTAAACAACATAAGAGACAACTATACACATGGACCTCACCAGATGAAATACATAGAAATCAAATTAACTACATCTGTGGAAAGAGATGATGGAAAAGCTCCATATCATCAGTGAAAACAAGGCCAGGGGTAGACTGCAGAACAGACCATCAATTACTCATATGCAAATTCAAACTGAAGCTGAAGAAAATGTAAACAAGTCCACGAGAGCCAAAATATGACCTTGAATATATCCCACCTGAACTTAGAGATCATCTGAAGAACATATTTGATACATTAAACACTAAAGACCTAAAACCGGAAGAGTTGTGGGATGACATCAAGAACATCATGCATGAAGAAAGCAAAAAGTCATTACGCCTTCTCTCTTCTCATCTTCCTCTTATTTCTGCCCTCTTCTCTCTCTTCTCTTCTTATTCTACCTCTCCTCCCGCCCACCTCCTGCCTTCTCTCTCTGGCAGAGGTTACCTTCCTCACCCTGAATAAAGGTCTCTAGATGGAAAAGAAAAAAGTCATTAAGAAGACAAGAACACAGGAAAAGGTCAAAATGGGTGTCAGAAGAGACAAGGAAACTTGCTATCCAGCATAGAGAAGCTAAAGCAAATGGAAGAAATGAGGAGGTCCAAGAGCTGAACAGAAAATTTCAAAGATCATCTAGAGAAGATGAAGCTAAATGTTACAACAAAATGTACACAGATCTGGAATCAGAAAACCAAAAAGGAAGAACACACTCAGCTTTTCTCAAGCTGGGGAAATTGAAGAAAAAATTCAAGCCTCGACTTTCGTTATTGAAAGATTCTCTGAGAAAATTACTGAATGAAATAGAAAGTATCAAGAGAAGATGGAAGGAATACACAGAGTCACTGTACCAAAAGGAAATGGTTAATATTCAGCCATTTCAAGAGATAGCATATGATCAAGAGCCAATGATACTGAAGGAGAAAGTCCAATTTGCATTGAAGGAATTGGCAAAGAGCAAGACACCAGGAATTGATGGAATAAAAATTGAAATATTTCAAGAAGGTGAAGTAGCACAGGAGGCACTCACTCATCTCTGCCAAGAAATTTGGAAGACA
>NW_006408891.1:1466567-1467226 GCF_000296735.1 Chrysochloris asiatica | reverse complement strand
TACTACATCCATAATTATAGGTCAATTTCATCAAATGGTAGTGGATTACTCTTTTTTGTGTGTGTGTTTTTCCCTCTTCTTTTTTCTTCTAGTTGAGTTCTGATCATCCAGCTATTGAAGTCAGGTCAAGTGGGTACTTTCTGCAACCGTGGGTGTTCCTGTGCATCTACCTTCACTTCACATCAGCAGGACCCTTCACTCTCTGCTCTAGTCCTCTGTGGCCATGTCACTGACTCTGGGCCCAGGAGTCCCAGGTCTTGCCATACTGCTGGCCAACCAGGTCTCCACCTAGGCTCTATTGAATGTGGTCAGACCCAGCTCCCAACTTCATTGCTGTTTTTCCCTCTCTTCCTCTTACCAATAACCAACGTGGTCACCAGGCATACTATATGTTGTCTAGTGTTTTCCCCCAAGACTCAGTCTTGGAAGGGGATTTGCTCTGATGGGACGCGACCACTTGCCTTGATGGCTCCTGAGTGAACAGCTTGCTTGTTCTTGTAGTAGTCAATCAGACTGCAGTTATTGTTTTTTATTTTCCTGCCAGTTTTTCTTTCATGAAGATCTTCTGTTCTTCTAGCCATTCCAGGCTGGTCTACCTGTCCTTTTAAGTGGAAATTTCCCACCTCAGATGATTCTGGATGGGATTCAGGATGCCACCT
>NW_006408891.1:1458679-1459621 GCF_000296735.1 Chrysochloris asiatica | reverse complement strand
TCTGATATCTTTTGTTGTGTTACACTTACTGAGTGTCTCCTGGTGGATATGATCAGGAGATAGGCTTCCTTTTCTATGTACAATGCCTATCAGCTTGTTATTAGCTCTTGTTTCCAAGGTAGAATATTATGGGGTATGCTTGTAGCTTGGCTATATGGCCACAATTTCTGTCTCTTCTTGAGTAACATAGGGAGACAAAGTTCCCACCACCAGGAAAAAAAGTGTGCTCAAAAGAATCAAAAGCAGAAGCAATAAAAGAGCAGGGACAAAAATCCACCACTCTAAAACAAAAATAAAACCATAGCCAACTTGTCAGTCACCTTTGCTGCTGTCCGTGCACTATAGAAACCTCCAGCAGTGGGTGGGGGTGTCCACTCACTCTGACCCCTCTTCTAGTCACTAGTGTAGAGGTGTGCAGATAGATATTGAGCAGTCAATGTTAGAAAGATTGTCTACTATTTTTGTCTCTGACAATTAGTTAGGTATGTGCGTGTTCACAGCATAATTATTGAAATAGTTGTGTCCTTTTATGTTGGGGTTTGTCTGTCTGGCCAGACCTGCCTTTTTCTTGCTGGATAAACTGGGGTAAAGAGTCTCGCACAAGTTAATTTTAGGACTGGGTCCCAGAGTCAAACGTCATAAGCAGTTCCCAAAGAATTAGCCTGTGGGACCAATGGGGCTCTTCCTCTCTGTGACATGGGAAAACTGTGGGCTCAATACTGGACCGTTTGGGGGTGTGCACTCACCTGCCTGAAGGCATCTGGGCTGGACAGAGAAGGCACAACAGGGAAGAGGAGGTAAAAACATATAGAATCCCCCCACACCTCCTTTTGCAAATGTCACTGTGCCACTTTTTAGTGCCAGTTCACTGTGGCGGTCCAGCTGTGGCCCCATCCTCTGATCTCAGCCCAGGTGGGGTGGACACAGAGGGAGTCCTGTGTC
>NW_006408891.1:1407101-1456049 GCF_000296735.1 Chrysochloris asiatica | reverse complement strand
TCATGTGATCTCTAGCATCATGTCTATCATCAAGGCCATATTTTCCCACTACTGATCCTTCCTCCTTATTATCAACCTTTGCCTTTCAGTCACCAGTAATTTTCAGTCATCTTGATTGCATGATTCTTCAATTTCAAACAGAAGAAGTTGTAGAATTTTTCAATTTCATCATCATTAGCTTTAATTGTGCGTAAATTGAATAATCTTGGTGTTAGATGGTCTTTCTTACAGAAGGGTGGATGTTATCTTATTACAGCATTATACTTCAAGATAGATCTTGGAGTATTCTTTTTTATGATGAATGTGTGACAATTCCTCTTCAATTTTCATTCCTGCCATAGTAAATCATGATTGTCAGATTCATAATGTCCAACACTAGTCCATTTCATTTCACTAATGCCTAGAATATCTATCTCTATGCATTCCATTTCATTTTTAACAGCTTACAATTTTCCTAGATTCATAATTCACACATTCCAAGACAAAAATGCAGATACATACAAGAAGGACTTTGGTCTTGCGTTGTGAAGGAGTTATGGTGAGAGATGACTTTATTAAGAGAGAAAATCACTTGTTCCTGTGGTTGTTATGTGCCACCAAATTGATTCAGAGCAACTCTATAGGATATAGTTGAGCTTCACCATATGGTTCCCAAGGCTGTAATCTTTATGAAAGCAGGCTGCCTTAATTTCTACCATAGAGCTACTGATGAGATATTACCAAGCTTTCCATTATAAGACAAATACTTAATCACTGTGCCACCAGGGCTTATTAACCTGTTTGTGGAACATTTTGTATTTCATTACTAAGGAACAATAATTGTAGTACAGATATTTGAGCATTCACTATATTCCAGGTATTATTCTAGGCGCTTTACTTGATTAATGTATTTGATTATTAAAAAAAATACTAGTTAGCATTGTTATTCCACTTTTAAGTGTGATAAAGTTGAGGTACAGAAAAGTTTAGTAACCTAACCAAGTTTAGAAAGTAGAGGAGTCTATAAATCTGACATAACTAGACTCATATTCATCATACTGACTCCTTTTTAGTAGTGTTTACTTTATTCCATTGAAAATATCAATCTGTTAAACTATGAGAAAACTTCAAAAAAATGTGGGGAAATGGAATAAAAAGATATGGAATTTTTCCACAAACTTTTTCAAGACCCCTCATGTTGTTGTTGTATTGTAGGTAAAATAATAATTATTCTAGTGGTAGAGATGATACAGTTGTGGAAACAAGAGAGGTGGGAGACAATAAGAAGGGGGAAAATTAAATACAAATAAATGTTATTAAGGAAATGATCAAAGACAAATCCATTGTTGCTAAGCTGATAGATAGTACTCAAAAGATGAATAAATGCAAGTATGTCAGTAATCCTTATTTTATATAACTAAGCAATCGAAAATTTATTGGTTTGAAATAGCATGTATTTGATTTGTAAATTTGTTAATTTGCTAGAGCCAAGATAGCTTAAGAGGGTTTTGCTCATGTACCTAAGTCAGCTATTGGATCAGCTTGAGGCAACTTTGCTGATCTTGACTGGGTTCTTTTACATGTCCAGGGCCATAATTGCAGTGAATAATCTGATTTGACTGTGCTTCACATAGCTTCTCATTACCTAGAAAGTTGTTGCTATAGTCACAGAACAGAGTTCTAAGTATATTACAAGACTGCAAGGTGTTTTCAGACCTAAACTCAAAACTGGCTCCACCAATCCCCCTTCATTATATAAAAAAAGTTACAAGACATTTCTCAAACAAATAAATATATAAACAGATAATCAAAATCATAAGCCATTTGAGAAATACAAATCAAAACCACAATAATACAGCACTTTGAATCTGTTGTTGTTAGGTGCCATCAAGTCCTGTGCCATCCTCACAATTGCTGCTATGCTTGAGCCCATTATTCCTGCCATGATGCCAATCCATCTCATTGGGAGTCTCACTCTTTTTTGCTGTCCCTCCACTTTACCAAGTATAATGTCCTTCTCCAGGTACTGGTCCCTCTTGATAATATATCCAAAGTGTGAGAGATGGAGTCTGGATATCTTGGCTTCTAAGGAGCATTCTGGTTGTACTTCTTCCAACATAGATTTGTTTGTTCTTCTGGCAGTCAGTGGTATCTTAATGTAGTTCTCTAACACCATAACATAAATGCATTAATTCTTCTATGGTCTTTCTTATTCATTGTCCAACTTTCATATGAATATGAGACTATTGAAAACATCATGGCTTGAGTCAGGTACACCTTAGTCTTCAAACTGACATCTTGCTCTTGAACACTTTAAAGAGGTCTTGTGCAGCAAATTTGTCTAATGCAATATGTCACATCTAATAATGCAATATTTCACATTTAAACATTAATATATTTTAAAAGATATGAATAACAAGTGCTGGTGATGCAGTGGAGACATTTCAACCCTCACACACTACTAGTGTGAATGTAAAGTGATGTAGTCATTCCTCAAAAAGTTAAACATAAAGTTATTCCATGTAATAAAAATTACAATCATAGGTTTGTGTCCAAAAACGTAATAACATGCCCACAGAAAAACTTGTTCATGAATGGCCATAGTAGCATTATTCATAAAAACCCAAAAGTGGAAAAATCCAAATGTCCATCAACTTCAGAATGGAATAATATAATGTTATTGTGTAATCATATACATTATGTAATATAACATCCACACAATGCAATATTAAAACAGTTGCTTTCATATAAATTCCAACTCATAACAAACCTATATGTGTTTTAGAGTAGAACAGTGCTCTATAAGGTTTCAGTGACTGATTTTCTGAAATAAATCACTAGTCTCTTTTACCAAGGAATTTCTAATTGGATTCGAACATCCTACATTTAAGTTATCTGCCCAGAACATTAGTTGTTTGTTCCACCCAGGGACAACACTTGTACTGTTGTTGCCAGTTGTGGTTTGGCTGAATGTGACTCACAGAAATCCTGCATACACAGGACAGTTCTGCACCATCCTTAAAATGTTGCTAGATTTTAGCACAATTTTACAGCCATTGTGTCAATCCATCTCATTTAGGGTCTTCTTCTTTTTCACTGACCTTCTACTTTATCAACCATGATGTCCTTCTCCAGGTACTGGTGCCTTCTGACAACATGTCTAAAGTACATGAGATAAAGTCTCTCCATCCTCACTTCCTAGGAACATTCGAGCTATACCTCTTCCAACACAGATTGTTCATTCTCCTAGTGTATTCACTATTCCTTGACAAAACACCAGAACTCAAAGACATCGATTATTCTTGAGTCTTCCTAATTCATTGTCCTGGTGACTGGAAATACCAAGGTTTGGGTCAGCTGCAAATGCTTTTTAACACCTTTAAAAGATCTTTTGTAGTTGACTTACTCAATGCAATATGTCATTTAATTTCTTAAACACTGTTTCCATGGGTACTGATGGTGAATCTTAGTAAAATGAAATCCTAGCTAATTTCAATATTTTTTTCCCATGATGCTACTGGTTTGTCCAATTGTAAGGATTGTTTTTTATTTATTATGTTGAATACTATTGAAAGCTATCATCTTTGATCTTCATCAGTTAGTGGTTCAATTCCTCTCTTTCAGTAAGCAATGTTGTATCATCTGCATAGTGTTAATACATCTGTTAGTGAGTCTTCCTCCAATACTGGTGTTACATCTTTCTTAAAATAGTCAGCTTTTCTGATGATTTTCAAGCCACAGTGTGGCAAATTGTCAGACAAATCAGGGACTCCTAACCTAAAATTTGTTGTCAAATCCTTGCTGTTGAATCAGTTATGAGTTATAGCAACTATTCCATCACAGAGCAAAACACTGCCCTGTCCTGCACCATCTTCACAGTTGTTAGTACTCTTGAACCCATTTATGCTGTCATTGTGTCAATCTATCTCACTGAGAGGCTTCCACATTTTAACTGACCATCTACTTTAGCAAACATGATGTGCTTCTCCAGGGACTGTCCTTCCTGATAACATGTCTGAAGTATGAGAGATGATCCAGGCTTCTAAGGAGTATTCTGGCTGTGCTTCTTCCTACACAGATGTGTTTGTTCTTCTGGAAATCCACAGTACTTTCAATATTCTTCTCCAACACCATAACTTAAATGCATCAATCCTTCTACAGTCTTTCTTACTCCTTATCCAACTTTCACATGCATACAAGGCTATTGACAATATCATGGCTTAGATCAGTAACCCTTAGTCTTCATACTGATATCTTTGCTCTTGAACACTTTAAAGAGGTAATGTGCATCAGATTTGACTAATGCAACATGTCATTTGATTTCTTGCCTGTTACTTGAGTGTTGATTGTGAATCCAGGCAAACTGATTAACAACTTCAATCTTTTCTCCATTTATCATGATGTTAGTTATGGATCCAGCTGTGAGGGTTTTCTTTTCTTTGCACTGAGGTGCTATCCATACTGAATACTGTGCTCTTTGATATTCATATTTTCTTCATGTTGTTGTTGTTGTTATGTGCCGTGGAGTCAGTTCTAACTCATAGCAACCCTACACAGGGTTTCCGAGGCTGTAAATCTTTACGGGAGCAGACCGCCTCATCTTTCTCCCATGGGACCGCTGGTAGTTTCGAACTGCTGACCTTGTGGCTCGCAGCCTGATTCGTAACCACTATGTTACAGTAAATGAAATATTATTCTACCATTAAAATGAATGAGGTACTGGTAAACATGGATGAATCTGAAAAACTTGCAAAGTGCACTAAGCTAGTCATAAAATATGTCATACTGTATGATTTTATTTATATGGAAATTCCACTATAAGCAAATTTGGGAGACAAGAAATAGAATCATCATTTCCTAGGTTTGGGTGAATTAGAAAGAAATTAAGATGATTGATCACACTCATGTATTAGGTTTCTTTTAGGGATCATAGAAGTGTTCTAAAATTTCTTGTGGTGATGACTGTACAATGCTGTAAATAAACTTGCTATTATTGTTGTTAAGTGCCATCAAGTTGGTTCTGACCCATAGTGACCTTGTATAGGGTTTTCAAGGAGTGACTGGTAAGCTTGAACTTCCATACTTGCTCTTCAAACTGACTTTGCAGCCCAGGGCATTAACCGACAGTGCCACACCAGGACTACTGTAAATCATTTCATTGCTACCTCTAAATAGGTGGATTGCATTATATTCTATTTACATCTTAATATAGTTGCTATAGTAAAAATATTTCTGTATTAAAGACAAAAGGGAGATGGAGTTTTCTTGGAATTAAATATTTGCAAATATAGCTACTGGACTTGATACTTGAAAAAAAATCTGTAAGCTTTTTCCATAGGAATAAAAAAAAATAATAATAAGATCTAGTTCCACTCAGATTCAAAAGAAGGGATAACAGGATAAGATGAGATGTCAAATCACATTACAAAGGACATTGAAATAGAAAGGAGTAGAAAATTGTCACCACTTCTTTGTATGTAACTGACAAGACAAGAAAGAAGAAAGTAACAATAATGAATTCTGGATTTTTCCCTGAGAAACTGATGTGGTTTCATATAGAGCTGGGTTCAGTATACCCCTACACTGAACGGAGCCCTGTAACATTGTGGGTCACACATTTGGCTGCTAATTGCAAGGTCAGCAGTTTGAATCCTCCAGGTGTCCTACAGGAGAAACATGAGGTTTTCTACTCCCATACAGACTTACAGTCTCAGAAACCCTATATGTGGAGGTCACTGATAACCAATTTGATGGTACACAACAGCAGATCTTTTCTCAAAGCAATCCTGTGGATTTGAACAGCTGACTTTGCAATTAGTGGTCCAGTGCTTATTCTACAACAGCATTGTTGTTGTTGTTGTTATGTGCCATCGAGTCGGTTCCGACCCATAGCGACCCTGTATAGGGTTTCCGAGGGTGTAAATCTTTACAGGAGTAGAAAGCCTCATCTTTCTCCCGCGGTGCAGCTGGTAGTTTTGAACCGCTGACCTTAAGGTTCACAGCCCGATTCATAACCACTATGCTACCAGCATACCAGTACAATATTCAATCTAAAACTATGCTTAACAGGAAAAAAAAAATATTATTAAAACTACACATCACATGGTACAAAAGCAGAAGCTACTGAACTTTCATAGCAAACACTGCCAGAATGTGTTAAAATAAGTCCTTTTTTTTTTTTTTTGCTTTGTGTTTTTTTAGGTATGAAGCCATATGAAGTCCACTCTGACATCTGTCAAATCAGTCTTATTGTGGGAATTAACCAAAATATAACCGTGTCAAAGATACTATATAAATAGACTTTATGTTCACAGAACTCTGCTGTACTTAAAATCAAGTTAAAAGTCCTTCTGTTTTTGTTGTTAAAATAACTTTGAGTCACTTCCAACTCATAACAACTTGTATAAGATTCCCTAGGAGCAACTGTTGGGATTGAACTGCCACCTTGTGGTTGCTGTCTAATGCTTATGCTACAGCACCACACCAGGACCAAAAAATGCCATATAAGAATAGGAATTTTTCATGTGCACTATAGAAGAAAAAACTTTTTTTTTTTCAATAGTGCACAAATTGAAATCTTTCAACAAACTGATGTAGCACTGGAGGTACTCATTCATCTATGCCAAGAAAAGTTTAAGACAACTACCTGGCCAACTTACTGGATAAGAGGTGACCCCGCAGAATGAGAAAATTATCAGGAAATATCATTGATATCTCATGTAAGTAAATTTTTACTAAAGATGATTAAAAAATGTATGCAACCATACATTGATAGAGCACTTCCAGAAGTTCAAGCCAGAAACAGAAGAGGACACAGAATGAGCATTGTTCAGGACAGATGGGTCTTGAGTAAAAGCACAGAATACCAGAAAGATATTTGTCTGTACTTTACTGACTACTACCACACTGATTGTGTGGATCCAGACAAGCTGTGGAAAATATTGTGAAGAATGAGTATTCCAAAACAATTCATTGTGTTCATGAGAAGGCTGTACATAGACCAAGAAGAAATTGTTCTAACAGAACAAGGGAACACCAAATGGGTCTTTTTAAGTTAGGAAAGGTATGCCAGAGTTGTATTTTTTCACCATACTTATTCAATTTGTATGCTGAGCAAATAATTCAAGAAGATTGATTATATTAAGAAGAATGTGGCATCAGGATTGGAGGAAGACTCATTAACAACCTGTGATATGCAGATGATAAACTTTGCTTGCTGAAAGTGAGGAAGACTTAAAATACTTACTGATGAAGAACAAAGACCACAGTCTTCGGTATGGGTTGCTTCTCAATGTAAAGAAAACAAAAATTCTCACCAATGGGCCAATAAAACAACATTCATATAAACTGCAAAAAGATTGAAGTTGTCAAAGACTATTTTGCTCAGATCAACCATCATGGAAACAGCAGTCAAGAAATCAAACAATGTGTTGCATTGGGCAAATGTGCTGCACAAGACTTCTTTAAAGTGTTAAATAGCAAAGATTTTCCTGATCCAATCCATGGTATTTTCAATAACCTCATATGCATGTGAAAGTTGGACAGCAAATAAGGAAGGCTGTAGAAAAAGAAGGCCAGACTTTGCCTCTCATATTCTGAAAGATTATCAAGAGGGACCTGTTCTTGGAGAAGAATTTAATGTTTTGTAAAGTAGAGGGTTGGAGAAAAAGAGGCAGAACCCAATGAGATAGATTAGCACAGTAGCAGCTGCAATGGGCTCAAGCGTAGCATTGATTGAGAGGATGGCACAAGGCCAGGAAGTATTTCGTTCTGTTGTGCATAGGGTTGCTATGAGTTGCTACTAACTTGATGGCACCTAATAACAACAATTAAAGAAAAATTACAGAGCTGGGTGAAAAAAAAAAAAGTTCCTTTGGGGTTTAAGGGAAGGAATATGTTCTAGGGTATGCATTGCCACAAATCAGTGCTAGAAGTCAAGTCAGAATAATTGTAATCATTCATCAACCTTCACTTAGCTCAAAGATTATTAGACTGTCAACTGGCTTTATAAATGGGATTCCATTTTCTGAATGAAATCTGCTTCTAAATCTTGAATCTCTTACACACAGCCAACTCAAGTAAACTCAGCCTAGTACTCAAAACTATTTCTTAAACTAACATTGAAAACTTTACCCAAACCAAAACAAAATCTGTTGCTGTCAAGTTGATTTCAACTCATAGCAGATTTCCAAACTCACCTCTCAACATAGATCTCTCAAATCCCTTTTAAAGTTAGTCAAATGTATTGACCAACTTATTTATGAGCTGTTCCATAAACATAATCTGTCCTTTGCTCTTTGCTTTCTTCGCTCATCTCTTAATATTCATCCTGTGCTGCCTCTTTGTTTTCTCAACTCTTCAAAACTCTTACTTTTTCTCAAGGCATGACTCCCATTCTAACCACTTCCAGTAGCCAATAACCCTTCCATGTATTGAGCTGACATTCTACCTTGTATCTCACCTGCACTCTATTAAACTTTTGGCTTATCTCTTCCTTCTTTATACAATTCCTGAGGAGAAATGAATCCAATGTTGTCCCAACTAGAGTTGCCAAAAGTGGGAAGTGGGATGTGAATTCTCCCACTGCCAACAATTTTTTATCTGCTCCATACTTTGGCCAATACAGTTCCACAGAATGCATTGCTTTTCAGTTTAATAAACCAAATAAGTTACAAAACTGCTTACTTATTTGAGGATGAAATAGAAAACAATCAAACAACTTATTCAATCTGATATTGATCAAGCATGCAATCAAGATGTATTGACCATTACTGGTGATTGGAATGAAAAGATTGGGAACAAAGAGGAGGGATCAGTAATTGGAAAATATGGCCTTGGTGATAAAAATGATGCTGGAGATTGCATGATAGAATTATTCAAAGTCAATGATTTGTTCATTTCAAATACCTTCTTTAGATAGCATACAAGACAATTATAGCCATGAACCTCACCAGATGGAATACACAGAAATAAAATTGACTACATCTGCAGACAAAGACAAAGGAAAAGCTCCATATCATCAGTCAAAATAAGACAAAGGGCAGATTTTGGAACAGACCATCACTTGCTCAAGTGGAAATTAAAACTGAAGTTGAAGAAAATGAAAACAATAGAGCCAAAATATGACCTTGAATATATCCCACCTGAATTTAGAGATCATCTGAAGAACAGATTTTATGCATTAAACACTAAAGACTGAAGACCAGAAGAGTTGTGGGATGACGTCAAGAACATCATACATGAAGAAAGCAAAAAGTCATTAAAAAGACAAGAATGAAGGAAAGGATAAAAATGGATATCAGAAGAAACACTGAAATTTGCTCTCCAGTATAGAGATGCTAAAGCAAATAGAAGAAATGAGGAGGTACAAGAATTGAACAGAAACTTTCAAAGGTCAGCTCAAGAAGACAAAGTCAAATATTACAAAAGTGTTTAAAGATCTTTTGTTTTTAAAAAACAAAAAAGGAAGACCATGCTCAGTATTTCTCAAGCTAGGAGAACTGAAGAAAAATTCAAGCCTCGACATTCGTTATTTAAGGATTGCTATTGTTGTTATGTGCCGTGGAGTCGGTTCTGACTCATAGTGACCCTGTACAGAATTTCCAAGGCCGTGAAGCTTTTCAGGAGCAGAAAGCCTCATATTTCTCCCACGGAACAGCTCGTAGTTTCGAACTGCTGACCTTGAGGTTCACAGCCCTATTCGTAACTACTAGGCTACCAGAGCTCCATATTTAAGGATTATCTGGGCAAATTATTGAATGATGCAGAAAGCATCAAAAGAAGGTGGAAAGAATACACAGAGCCACTGTACCAAAAGGAAATGGTTGATGTTCAATAGTTTCAAGAGGTAGCATATGATCAAGAGCCAATGATACTAAGGGAAGAAGTCCAAGGTGCATTGAAGGAATTGGCAAAGAACAAGGCACCAGGAATTGATGGGATAAAAATTGAAATTTTTCAAGAGAGTGAGGCAGCACTGGATGCACTCACTCATTTCTGCCAAGAAATTTAGAAGACAACTATCTGGCTGACAGATTGGAAAAGATCCATATTTGTGCCCATTCCAAAGAGAGGTGACCCAATGGAATGTGGAAATCATTGGGCAATATCTTTGATATCCCATGCAATTAAAGTTTTACTAAAGGTGATACAGAAACAGCTGTAAGCATACATTGACAGAGAACTTCCAGAGGTTCAACCCAGATTCAGAAGAGGATGTGGAATGAGGGATATCATTTCCGATGCCCAATGGATCTTGGCTGAAAGCAGAGAATACCAGAAAGATGTTTACCTGTATTTTATTGACTAAGCAAAGGCTTTCGATTGTGTGGATCATAACAAGCTATGGACAACCTTTTGAAGTATGAGTATTCCTGAACTCTTAATTATACTCATGAGGAATCTGTTTCTAGACCAAGAGGCAGATGTTTGAACAGAACGTGGAAATACTGAATATTTTAACATTAAGAAAGGTGTGCAACAGGGTTGTATTCTTTCACCATACTTATTCAACATGTATGCTGAGCAAATAATCTGAGAACCTGGGTTCTATGAAGAAAAACGTAGCATCAGGATTGGAGGAAGACTCATTAACAACATGTGATATGCAGATGACACATCCTTGCTTTCTGAAAGTGAAGAGGGCTTAAAATATTTACTGATTAATATCAAAGAGCCACTTCCAGTTTGGGGGCAGGGAAAGCAGAGACAGACAGTGAAAACTCCTCTGCCAAAACCCAAAATAAGTAGAGAAAGAGCGGTCTGCAGAAAAACTGTAGAGCATTGGATCTTGTTTAAGGTTCCTGGTGCCAGTTTCCCATGCCCACTGAGAAGAAATCTGCCTATGGAAGCAAATTATGGTGATTTTGAAATCGATCCAGACACAGTGGCCAGCAACCATAAGTCCTCAGGCTGGAGGGCGGGGCCACAGCCAAGTGGAGGCAGTACCCTGCACTATCATCTGTGGAGCTGCACGTCTAGAGGGAAAGGTGTGACCAATTTTTTATCTTTCACTTTTCATTTTTCATGTATCTCTCCTCTTCACCTTGATTGCGCCCTCACTGTACAGCCCAGATGCCTTCAGGTGGGTGGGAGCACAACCCCAAAAGGGTCCAGCATTTCACCCACAGTTTTCCAATGGCACAGAGTGGAAATCCACAGGCTGATTCTTATGACTTTCTCACACTGGGAACCAGTGCCCAAATTTATCTAATTGGGATCCTTTATCCCTGCCGGTACAGCAAAGACCAGTGGACATTGTCAATCACAATTTTATTTTTGTTTTTGATTGATGGTTTCTGTCTCTGTTTTTATATTGTTTCTGTCTTTGGTCTTTTGGCCTCAATCTTCTCCCAGGGGTTGGAGCTTTCTCCCCCTATCTTACCCAAGAAGAGAAAGCAACTGCCATTATAGCCAAGCTACAAGCATACCCTGTATCTGGACAAGAGCTAAAACCAGCTGCTAGGCATTACACATGAAAAGGATAACCTAGCTCCAGATCATATCCACCAGGAGACACTCAGCAAGCTTAACAACAAAGCAACATACATCCATTTAAGCATTAAAAACTCACATAACTGCTGAAATTTTCCAAGAAAACACAATTAAAGATCTCAAAACATATCTAAAAACAGAAAAAAGTAACTGAGACAAATGAGCTGGAAGCAGACACAGACTTTCCAGTAGAAGAGCAGATTCTGGATCTGCCTGAGAAGGAATTGAGAAGAATGATATGGAAACAAATTCAAATGCTCTGTAAAGGGGAGGAGGAAAATAAGGAAGAAGTCAGGAAAGTACTACAGGAGCAATCAAACAAGATAGATATGGCATTGGAAACAACCCAAAACCTAAAAAGAAGTCCAGATGATTAATAATAAAATATCAAGAATGGACAATACACTGAAAGGGCAAAGGAGCAGAATGGAAGAGATGGAAGCCAGAACTAGCGAGCTGGAAGACAAATCTCTCGATACTGCTAAGACAGAAGAACACACAGAAAAAAGGATTAAAAATTTTGAAGAGAGTCTAAGATTCATGCTGGATAACATGAAAAGGAATAACTTAAGAATTACTGGAATTCCAGAAGAGAAAGAATCACAGAAGTCCACAGAAGAGATAGATGAAGAGCTACTGGAAGAAAATTTTCCTAACACTTTGAAGGATGAGAAGATAAACATTCAAGAAGTGGAAAGAACCCCAGGAAGGGTAGACTCCAAAAGAAAATCACCAAGGCATATCATAATCAAGCTTTCCAAAATCAAAGACTAAGAAAGAGTCCTAAAAGCAGAGAGGGAAAAGAGAAGTGTTACCTACAAAGGCAAGCAAATCAGATTAAGCTCTGACTTCTCAGCAGAAACCATGCAGGCAAGAAGGCAATGGGGAGACATATATAATACCGTAAAAGAAAAAACTGCCAACCAAGAATTGTCTATCCAGCAAAACTGTCAATCAAATATGATGGTGCACTCAAAACATTCCAGGATAAACAGAAGCTAAGAGATTTTGTTAAAGCCAATCCAGTACTTCAAAACATCCTAAGGAAAGTTCTTTGGAGTGAAAACCAACAAGAACAGACAACAACCAGTGATTGACAGGCATGGAAACACCATCTGGAACTCAGTCAATGGAAAGCAGAGTTCAAAACAGAACAAAATTACAGCAATGAATTCTGAAGAACTGTGAGGCCCATCAAAGATCAAAATATTAGAAATGTCAAAGAAGGGGGGTATATAAGAACAATATCCAGGTGGTTGGGAGGTCGAGTAGATGGCATGATACAATAGGCTGTCTTAAATGCAAGGAAAACTTAACAGACTATAGGGTAATCCCAAAGAAAATTAATACTTCACAACATACCATGAAAATAAAGACCCAAGCAAAACAAGGAAACACTAAAACAAAGAAGAAATGGACAAGAAATAGGACAGAAAACATGAATGCAGCACAAGAGGACATGCAGAAAAAAGGAATAAATAGCACCACAAAAAATTAACATAATGAGAGCAGTTAATCCATACTTATTGGTAATTACACTGAATGTCAATGGATTAAATGCACCAGTGAAGAGACAGCTAGTGGCTGAATGGATAAGAAAACAAGACACTTCAATATGCTGCCTGCAAGAGACACACACAAAGACAAAAACAGACTAAAAGTTAAAGGATGGGAAAAAAAATATACCAACATAACAGCAATAAAAAGCAAGCGGGAGTGGCAATAATCATCTCTGATAAAATAAACTTTAAGGCAAAAGCTAGTATAAGAGATAAAGAAGGATATTATCTCATGAATAAAGGCTCAATTGAGCAAGACAACATAACCATAATTAACATCTATGCTCCAAATGAAAGAGCACCAAGATATATAGAGCAAACCCTTCTAGAATTGAAGAAAGAAATAGATAAATCTACAATTATAGTGGGGGATTGTAATATGCCACTTTTGAAAAGGGACAGAACAACCTGAAAGAAATTCAACAAAGCTACAGAGGAACTAAACAGCACAATCAACCAACTTGACCTCATAGACGTGTATAGAACATTCAACCCAACAACAGCACAATATACATTCTTTTCAAGTGCACATGGAACGTTCTCCAGAATTGACCATATGTTAGGTCACAAAGCAAGCCTCCATAAGTTTACAAACATCAAAATACTACAAAGCACCTTTTCAGACCATAATGCCATAAAATTGGAAATTAACAATAAGAAGACTAAGGAAATAAAGTTTAAAACATGGAGACTGAACAGCACACTGCTGAAGAGCGACTGGATAATAGAAGAAATTAAACATGAATTCAGAAAGTTCCTAGAAACAAGAATGAAAACACAACATAAAAAAATTATTTGGGACACAGCAAAAGCATTGCTGAGAGCACAAAAAAATGTATTGCGATAAATGTGGACATCCAAAAAGAAGAAAGAATCAAAATTAACACATTAACACAGCACCTTCAGCAACTAGAAACAGATCAACAGAGGGAAATTACCAAGAGAAAAGAAATAATAAAAGAGCAGAGCAGAAAAAATGAGAGAGAAAACAGAAAAAACTATAGAAAGAATCAACAGGACAAGAAGCTGGTTCTTTGAAAGGATCAATAAAATTGGCAAACCATTGGCAAACCTAACAAAAGAAAAGTAGGAGAAGGCACAAATAACTCGCATTAGAAAGCACATGGGAGATGTCACAATGGAACCAAAGGAAATCAAAAGAATAATAACAGAAATACTACAAAGAATTATACTCCAACAAATTTGAAAATTAAAAGATATGGATACATTTTTAGAAAAACACAACCTACGAAAACTCACACAGAGTGAAGTAGAAGACTTGAACAGACCCATAACAATAGAAGAAATTGATCAGGTCACCAAAAAACTCCCAACAAAAAGAAGTCCACATCCAGATGGCTTCACTGGTGAGTTCTACCAGACATTCAGGGGAGAGTTGTCACCAATTCTACTCAAATTATTCCAGAGGATAGAAAACTTCCTAATACATTTTATGAAGCAAGCATAACCCTCATACCAAAACCAGGGAAGAACATCACTAAAAAAAAAAAAAAAAAAAAAAAAGTACAGACCAATATACCTCACAAATATAGATGCAAAAATTCTCAACAAAATCCTAGCCAACAGTATCCAGCAGCACATCAAAAAAATAATACATCATGACAAAGTGGGATTCATAAAAGGGATGCAAAGATGGTTCAGCATTAGAAAAACAATCAATGTAATCCACCATATAAACAAGAAACAGGGAAAAACCACATGATCATATCGATTGATGCAGAAAAGGCATCTGACAAAATCCAACATCCATTCCTCATAAAAACACTCAACATAGTATGAATTGAAGGGAAATTCCACAACATAACCAAGAGCCAACAGCCTACATTACTTTCAATGGAGAGAAACTGAAAGCCTTCCTTCTGCTAATGGGAACCAGACAAGGATGCCCTTTGTCACCACTCCTATTCAATATTGTTTTGGAAGTCTTAGCCAGAGATATAAGGCAAGATAGGGAAATCAAGTGAATCCAAATTACCAAATAAGAAGCAAAACTCTATATATATATTTGCAGAGGATATGATTCTATATATAGAAAACCCCAAACAATCAGTAAAAAAGCTACTAGACATCATTGGAGGATTCAGCAAAGTGGCAGGGTATAAGATCAACATACAAAAATCAGTTGGATTCCTCCATACCAATAACAGCAGTGCTGAAAAGGACATTGGGAAAACAATACCATTTACAATAGACACCCAAAGGATGATATATCTAGGAATAAATGTAACCAGAAAAACAAAGGACCTATATAAAGAAAACTAGAAATACTACTACAAGAAACCAAAAAAGACCAACAAAAATGGAAGAATATACCATGCTCCTGGATAAGAATACATAACATTGTGAAAATGTCAATACTGCCCAAAGCAATTTACACATGTAATGCAATTCCAATCCAGATCCCAATGACATTCGTCAAAGAGATGGAAAAACAATTACAAACTTTATATGGAAAGAAAAGAGACCAAGGATAAACAAGGCAATGCTTAAGAAGAAGAACAGGCTAGAAAGCCTCTCACACCCTGATTCCAAAATTTACTACACAACTACAGTGGTCAAAACAGCCTAGTATTGGTATAATGAAAGATACATTGACCAATGGAACAGAATTGGGAATCCAGAAATTAACCCATCCACAGACAGCCAACTGATTTTTGACAAAGTATCCAAGTATATTGCATTCAGAAAAGATGGTCTGTTCAAAAGATAGTGCTGGCAGAATTGGAAAGCAATATGCAAAAGACTGAAACAAGACCTTTACCTCACGCCTTATATAAAAACCAACTCAGCATGGATTAAAGACCTAAATGTAAAACCTGAATTACAGAGGCCATCAATGAAAAAATAAGAGAAAATGTGAGAGCCCTAATACAGGGCATGCACAGGCTACCAAACATTTTGAAACTTACACAAACAAAAATAGACAAAATAGATCAATGAGATATATTAATAATTAAAAACTTATGTGCATCAAAAGACTTCATCAAAAGAGTTAAAAGGGAGCCCACAGAATGGGAAAAAACATTTTGCAAGGACACATCAGACAAGGGACTAATTTACAAAATGTATAGGAACTTACAACACCTCTACAAGAAAAGCACAAATAACCCAATCAAAAAATGGGCACAGGACATGAATAGACACTTCACCAAGAAGGAGATCCAGGCAGCTAACAAACATACGAAAAATGTTCATGATCACTAGCCATTGTTGTTGTTGTTGTTAGGTGCCATTGAGAAGGTACCAACCCATACCGACCTTATGCACAGCCTCACAACTGTAGCCACGTTTGAGTCCATAGATACTGCCACTTGGTGAATCCATCTTGTTGGAGGTCTTCTTCTTTTTCTCTGACCCTCCACCTTACCAAACATGATATCCTTCTCCAGTGACTGGTCCCTCCTGACAATATGTCCGAAGTATGAGAGACGAAGTTTGGCCATCTTGGCCTCTAAGGAGCAACACAGATCTGTTGGTTCTTTTGGCAGCACTTGGCACTTTCAATATTCTTCTCCAACACCATAACTCAAAAGCATCAATTCTTCTACAGTCTTCCTTATTCACTGTCCAGCTTTCACATGCATATGAGGTTATTGAAAATACCATGGCTTGGGTCAAGCATACCTTAATCCTCAAGCTGACATCTTTGCTCTTCAACACTTTCAAAAGGTCTTGTGCAGCAGATTGCCTAATGCAATCTTGAATGCTGCTTCCATGAGTGTTGATTGTTGATCAAAGAAGAATGAAATCCTTGACAACTTCAATCTTTTCTCCATTGATAAAAATGTTGTTTATTGGTCCAATGGAGAGGATTTTTGTTTTCTTTACATTGAGACGTAATCCACACCAAAGGCTGTGCTCTTTGATCTTCATCAGTAAATGTTTTAAGTCCTCTTCACTTTCAGCAAGCAACGTTGTATCATCTGCATATCGCAGTTTGTTAAATGAGTCTTCCTCCAATCCTGATGCCACGTTTTTCTTCATATAACCCACTTCTCGGATTATTTGCTCAGCATATAGGTTCAATAAGTATGGTGAAAAAATACAAACTTGATGTACACCTTTCTTAATTTTGAACCATTCAGCATTTCCATGTTCTATTCGAACAACTGCCTCTTGGTCCAGGTACAAGAGAGATGCAAATCAAAACAACAGTGAGATATCATCTCACACCAGCAATAATAGTAAAGATCAAAAAAGTAGAGGACAATAAGTGTTGGCAAGGATGTGGAGAGAGTGGGACCCTCCTACATTGCTGGTGGTATTGCAAAATGGTCCAACCACTCTGGAAAACAATATGGCACTTCCTCATAAGTTTGGAAACAGAGATACCTTATGATCCAGCAATCCCTCTACTTGGTATTTATCCAAAAGAAATACAAGCCATAATGCGACTAGATATATGCATACCAATGTTCATAGCAGCACTATTTATAGTAGCAAAGAGATGGATACGCCTAAGTATCCATCTATGGAAGAATGGATAAACAAACTTTGGTACACACACACAATGGAATACTATGCTACCCTGAAGAATAACAAGGAAGCAGCAAGTCACCACATAACACGGATGAACCTTTAGGACATCCATTATGCTGAATGAAATCAGTCAGTCACAAAAGGAGAAATATGGCATAGATCCATTATTGTAAAAGATTAAGAAAAAGCACCCACACTAAAAGGGGGGGGGGAAGAATTTTTTATCTTTTATTTACTTTTTTTTTTTTTTTGGTTACCGGGTGTATGGGGTAGGGCTAGGGGGAAGAAGGGAAAGATGGAGCACAGGGTAGGGAATAGGCACAGGATGGTGGAACACAGGGTATGGAATAGACACAGGATAGTTTGGTTCTGGGGCGGGCAATACATTAGAAGGGTAAGAGGAAAGGAAAAATAAGGTGGATGGGAGAATAGCTAGGAACGTTTATATGGGATAAATAGGACAGAGGTAAATAACGATCTAAGCACAAACTTGGAACAGAGCTCATGCATACAAAGATTGAAGCATGGTTTGAATGGGTAAAAGTGGGGAAATTATGTTAAGATGCTTGGCTGTCTCCCCGAATGTTGGTTTCCCTTGCCGACTATTGCAAAATAGACACTTGAAGTGGAGAGAGAGGACTAGCCAGAAACATCACTATAGAAAGCTTGTAAGTCTGTCTTCAGCCTATAACAGTTTGGAATAACTTAAATGGGTCTAGAACTTGCCCAGTGAAGGAGGCTCACTGCAGAGCCTTTGAGTTGCACAAGATCACAGGTGGAATCCTGATCTTCATCCAGAATCTTCTGAAGTGGGACATTTTCACTTGAAAGGACAAGCAGACCAGTCTGGAGCAGCTAGAAAAACAGAAGATACTTCTTGAAAGAAAGACCATCAGAAAAAGTAAAAAAATAAATAGCAGCAGTCCGATTGACTACTACAAGAACAAGCAAGTTGTTCCCCAGGGAGCTATCAAGGCAAGTGGTCAGGTCCCCTCAAAGCAAATGCCATTCCAAGATTGAAACACAAATGGAATATACTAGCAGGCATATCCTCCTGCTACTGACCACATTGGTCACCGATAAGGGGAAGAGGGGGGAAATCAGCAATGAAGTTGTGAACGAAGTCCGAGCACATTCAATAGACTCCTATTAATCTGGATTGAGACCTGGTTAACCAGTAGTATGATAAGGCCAGGGAACCCCAGAGGACTAGAATGGAGTGTGAAGCATCCAGATGATATAAAGTGAAGGGGGGATGCACACGAACACCCACACTTGGAGATAGTACCCATTTAACCTGGCATCAATAGCTGGATGATCAGAATACAACTAAAGAGGAAGAAACAAGATGGGGGGGGGCGGGGGGAAAGCGTAATCTACTATAAGTGGATGACCTTGACCTATGCTTGTGGATGCAGTATGACAAAGGAGCAGAAAACTCTCTACAGTGAGGATCATTCCCACCCCCTTGGTACCCAGGGTCAATAGGGAGGGGGAACTTAGACATTGGCTACCCAAAATGGGGGGACTACAAAGGCAATAAGTGACTGGCTTACAAACTTTGAAT
This sequence comes from Chrysochloris asiatica, assembly GCF_000296735.1. Lineage (NCBI taxonomy): Eukaryota > Metazoa > Chordata > Mammalia > Afrosoricida > Chrysochloridae > Chrysochloris > Chrysochloris asiatica. Next base: position 1,436,951 of record NW_006408891.1, on the reverse strand, counting down.
AGGGAACCTAGCTCCAGAGGATACAGGGAAAGGTAGAACCTCCACTAAATTGTTTCCAACCTGTCTGGATGGGGTTGATAAAAGGTGAGGGGAAAGACTCCTGTGGTTCAGTAGGGAATGGTTGCTATCAGGTCTGAGAGTGAGAGTTGGAAAGGTAAATGTAAGTGTTTGGTAACAAAAGGAGGGGAGTGGCTGATTTTGCAGTCCAGGAGTGTAGATCCCTGGAAACATCAAAGGAGAAATGTGAAATGTTAGACCCTGGCCAGAGAGGCAGTGATATTAGGGATGGAGGCAGAGGCAATGACATGGATAAAAGGAGTGCCTAGGGACTCTAGACTCAGGGAGAGAAAGGGGTTGTATGCTGGAGGCCAGGGGGAAGGCATGTGGAGTATACCCTTTGGGTGTTTGATGATGCATGCAGGGGATTGTGATCATTGCAATGAAACAAAATACGATAGGATAAATGTAAAGATAATGTTCATCCATGTTAACTATTACATAATTCACAATAAAAACTTTAAAAAAAAAAAAAGATCAAAGAGCACAGGCTTCAGTATGGACTACATCTCAATGTCAAGAAAACAAAAATCCTCACCACTGGACCAATAAACAGCATTCTTATCAACAGAGAAAAGGTTGAAGTTGTCAAGGACTTCATTCTTCTTCCATCAACCATCAACACTCATGGAAGCAGCATTCAAGAAATCAAACGATGTATTGCATTAGGCAAATCTGCTGCACAAGACCTTTTTAAAGTGTTGAAGAGCAAAGATGTCAGCTTTAGGACAAAGATACGCCTGACCCAAGCCATGGTATTTTCAGTAACTTCATATGCATGCAAAAGCTGGACAGTGAATAAGAGGACCGCAGAAGAATTGATGCTTTTGAATTATGGTGTTGGAGGAGAATATTGAAAGTTCCATGGGCTGCCCAAAGAACCAACAGATCTGTGTTGGAAGAAGTGCAGCCAGAATGCTCCTTGGAGGCCAGGATGGCCAAACTTCATCTCTCATACTTTGGACATATTGTCAGGAGGGACCAGTCACTGGAGAAAGACATCCTGTTTGGTAAGGTGGAGGGTCCGAGTAAAAGAGGAAGACCCCCAGTGAGATGGACTGGCAAAGTGGCAGCATCAATCGGCTCAAGGGTGGCAATGATAGTGAGGTTGGCCCAGGATCTGGCAGTGTTTCATTCTGCTATGCATAAGGTCTATATGAGTTGGTACCAACCCAATGGCACCTAACAACAACAAATTCTTCCAAACACCATCCCTTTCCTGTGGATGTTATTGCTGTTGAGTATCACTGAGTCCGTTTCGAGTCTGTAAATCTTTATAGGAACAGAGAACCTCATCTTTCCTCCATAGACTGGCTGGTGGGCTCAGACCACCAACTTTGTGATTAGCATTCCAGTGCTTATCCTATAAAGCCAGAGTGCTCCCTCCTTCTGTGGTGATGGGCACAGTATATATGAGTTAAAACAAGAGTAGTGAAGAATACTGCCTGATACCTACCAAGAAGGATAAAGTGATACCAACTTGAGAAATTTTATGTTCAGTCAGTTGGTGCATATTTAAGTATATTGTTGATAATCACATCATCTTTGCCTTTTTGAAAAAGTAGCAAGTCAACAGAAAACTAAGCAGTGTTTAAGAAAGTAATTGTCCGTGTTGTGTTTAACCTAGATCACTCATCCATAATAAAGGTGACCAGAACTTTCTAAAATGGTCAAAATTTCTTAAAATAAGCAGAAAACTGAGATATTACCAAATTCTAAACAGTAGTGCATATTCTACTCTGAACTCCTGACTTAAATATGCAACCATACTATACCCTCATTGGTTTCCATCTTTGATTTACCCCTCTCATATGCAGAATACCTTTCTCCAAAGATGTTCTATGAGTATGTTATTTTACATAGGCAGGTATGGAGCTTAAGGTTCATCAACTGACCTTAAAATAAGGAAATTATCTTATATTACTCAGATGGGTCCAATTTAATTATACATACACACACACATACACAGAAAACAACAATGGTTGCAGCTCAGTTTATTGCAATTCATGATAATTCCATGTACTACAGAGTAGTATTACATTCCATAAGTCTATGACCATTCAGTAGTAAATTGCTATGCCTTTCTTCTAACGAACATCTGAGTGGGTTTTAACCACCAGCTGTTTTGTTGGTATTCCAGTGCTAACCTATTTTTCTGACACAGGAACCCCAGTATACTCACAGGGGCCCATTAAATGTGGAAGAAGGAAATAGGTGAGTCAGTCCCACAAAGAGATAACATTGTAGGAACATTTAGCCAGCCTTTGCCAACTTTGATGGAAAGATGGAAACAGTCATGAGTCAAGGAATGCAGGCAACTTCTAGAAGCTAGAAAAGAAAGAAAATGGAGTCTTCTCTTGAGCTTCCAGAAAGGAATACAGGCATGCTAAAACTTTGAGTTTAGCTCAGTGAAACCTATTTCAACATTTGACCTGCAGTAATGTAAGATAATAAATTTGAGTCGTTTAAAGGTACTAAGTTCACGGTCATTTGTTAAATCAAAAATAGGAAACCAATGCATCAAAAATTATTTCAACTTACTCCAGATGAGCAGTGACTATTCCTTCTTCACCAAGTATATTTCCTTTGCCATCAGTTGTCATTTTTCCCAAAATGTCTTTATTTGCAAGATGATCATTATAATTTCATAAGATAGTGATCTTTTCTATAAATTGTTATGTCAAAACAATTGCAAGAAAAGATATTACCAAAGACTTAATGAATATTTAAGTCATGATTATAGAGCTATTTCTATCAATGTCATTTCAGAACCAATTTAGAAGCAAAATTTATTTTTAAATTCTCAAACAACACCTAATACTTATTATGTGATATTCCTATTATATTTTAAAAGAAAATTGAAATCTTTAAAAATAAATCATTTCAGAGAATGAGGGATTGTTTGTTTGAGCTTCCTATAACAGGTATATAGTTGATTCTTAGAAGAATGAGGAAAATAAAGAAAACATCATACTTTTTGCATAATTTCACCAAGATATTAAGAACTTAAGGCAAACAGAATTGGGAATAAGAGAAAAACATAAATTAATTTATGAATATATCGATTGCTTCCACTTAAAACTTGTCATTATTTGAGTATCTTTTAGAAAATGTGAAAGGCACTTTTATCTAAACAATAAAAACACATCACCAGACAAGATTTGCCAGCATATTGGCTATAGCTAAGAAGGTAAATCTCCCTCAACCTAATTTTCTGATATGTAAAAAGAATCATTGTCTACTCAGCCTACTTCCTACATAAAAGCAGCACTGGTTCAATAGTTAGTTACAGGTTGGGCTGCAAGTTAGTTACAAGTTCAGCAGTTAAAATCTACCAGCTGCTTCATGGAAGAAAGATGAGGTTTTCTGCTCCCATAAAGATTTGTAACCTCAGAAACCCTATACCAGGTTGATATGAGTCAGAACCAACTCCACAGCACATAACCACCACCATCACTTCTTACATGAATTGATTCTGAGGATCCAATGAGATAATACATTTGATCAAATCATTTTGTTACATGCCAAATGAACACCATACAAGAATCAAACAAGCTGCTATACACACAAATAAATCAATAATTAATGTACAATATGACAAAAAAAAAAAAAAAATGAGAATCATTAGCCAAAGAAAAATCTGGTGCTTGACAGGATAGGTTCATCCTTTCGTTACAGAACATGAGTGCCAACTCTGTGAAAGATGCTAAGCATAATAATTATTTTATGAACACTCTATCATTTAGCCTCACAGTAATCTAATCAGGTGCTTTCCTCCTTTCTTACTGAAGAAAAAACTGAGTTTTAGAAGATTTATTAACGTCCATGGTATGAAAAAAAAAAAAAAAAAGTGATAGACTCATTCTATATGTTTATCTATCCCTGTATATATGTTCTGTTGTTAAGTGTGGTCAAGTCGGTTCTGACTCATAGTGGGTTAAACCACTAACCCTGTGATTCAAACTGACTTTGTGGTCCATTGCTTTATCCCACAGCACCACACCAGGACTATATATATATATATGTAGAGAGAGAGAGAGAGAGAGTCCTGGACTGTAAAGTCATTTGAACTGCAAGGTCAGTGGTTCAAACTCGGACAGCACTTAACAACAACAACAAATATATATATAGTGGTGGTTGTGTTCATGGAGTCGGTTCTGAGTCATATGATCTTACATAGGATTTCTGATGCTGTAAATCTTTAAGGCAGCAGACAGTCTCATCTTTCTCCTATGGAACAGTTGGTAGTTGCAAACTAATGACTTGAGGTTAACGACCTGACTCATAACCACTATACTCATGATTTATAAGTACCAAGTTGACAAGGGATGAATTGTGATAGTTATGGTTTTGTGTCAACATGACTGGGCCAGGAATCCCAGTAATTTGGAGGTGTGCTTATCCCTGTGGTGAAATCTAATAGAAGCATAGTTAACTCTACGAAGATTGGCTATGAGCATCTAATCAACTGAAAGGAAGTTTCCTTGGGCGGGGGGGGGGGGGGGGGGGGGGTGGCCTGCTTCCAGTATAATGGACACATAGGAAAAGCTTACTACTCTTTCCTGCTGGATCTGGAGTGGGACTCCCTGGTTTCATGATTGTGATCCATTCCCTTGATATAAACTTATGTATATATTATATGGGATTGGAGAAAAAGAGGAAAACCCCCAACGAGATGGATTGGTGCAGTGATGGGCTCAGGCATAGCAACAATTGTGAAGTTGGCCCAGGACTGGGCAGTGTTTCATTCTGTTGTGCATAGAGTTGCTATGAGTTGGCACTGACTCTATTGCACCTAACAATAACAGCAACATATACGATATATGTATGTGTGGGTATGGAAAGAGAGTCCTGTTGTGGTGCTGTGGGTTAATGTATGGAACTGAAAAATCAGTTTGAATCACAAGGTCAGTAATTAAAGCTCACCAACAGTTCCTCTGAAACCCTTTACAGGATTGCTAAGGGTCAGAACCAACACTACAGCACTTAACAGCAACAACATATATATAAATGTAGATCTCAATGGTTTTTCTTCTTTAGAAAAGCCAGCCTAAGCCAAAAATCAAAATAGCAGCATTTACCTGAGGACAAAGTTGAGAAGGAATGGGAGGGTTGGTGGAACCAAGATAGAAACCACAGATAGGAAGCTGGATAACTGTTACTGGGTAGAGGGGATTGCAATCGTTAAAATGAAACAGTGTATGATTTGTTGAATGTCTATCTGATATTCTTGCCTGCAAACCTTCATTCAAATCAGAATAAAAAGTTTTTAAAACAGATGTTCTAGCTTAAGGTATCAGAGTGATAACAGCAACTCAAAAGATTAATAGGAATCTTAAGGGATTGTGAGTTTGTTAACACAAGAAAGGAGTAACTCAAAGAGTGTGAGAATGGATACACAACTTGAACACTATAATTAATATCACTGGCTTGTATATATGGAAATGTTTGGAAAAAAGAGAGAGAGCCAAAGAGAAAATTGAAAAGTGAGAAGTCCATTTTAGACACAGATCAGAAAAGAAGGAAAGCAAGAGAAGAAAACAATGTTTTAAGATGAAAATGATGTTAATCCGTCCTGGTGGTGGTATGCTGTGGAGTTGGTTCCAACCCATAGCGACCCTGTACAGGGTTTCTGAGTCTCTAAATCCTTACAGGAGCAAAAAGCCTCATCTTTCTCCTGTGTAACAGCTTGTAGTTTTGAACTGCTGACCTTGAGGTTAGTAGCCCAATTCATAACCACTTCCCTGGAAACGTTTAATTTTATCAGACTTCATCAGTTTTAACAGCACATATGTCTTGATGACCACTATCAATGTAGAAAAGAACCAGGAAGGTAGTTATAAAGAAGGAATTCTTCACCCATTGCTAATAATTGCACTTTTTATTCATTAAAAAATGTGTTTTCTTAACCAAGGTTAACCTTATTGACATCAAGTTAATAATTCATTATTCATAAAAATGCAACACAATAAATTTTTAGAGACAGTGTTGTTGTTGGGTGCCATCAAGTCGGTACCGACTCATAGCAACCTTATGCACAGCAGAACGAAACATTTCCCGATCCTGGGCCAATCTCACTATTGTTGCCACGTTTGAGTCCATCAATGCTGCCACTTGGCCAATCCATCTCGATGGGGGTCTTCCTCTTTTTCTCTGACCCTCCACTTAACCAAACATGATATCCTTCTCCAGTGACTGGTCCCTCCTGACAACATGTCCGAAGTATGAGAGATGAAGTTTGGCCATCTTGGCCTCCAAGGAGCACTCTGGCTGCACTTCTTCAAAAACAGATCTATTGGTTCTTTGGGAAGCCCATGGCACTTTCAATATTCTCCTCCAACACCATAAATCAAAAGCATCAATTCTTCTATGGTCTTCTTATTCACTGTCTAGCTTTCGCATGCATATGAGGTTATTAAAAATACCATGGCTTGGGTCAGGCTCACCTTAGTCCTCAAGCTTTCATCTTTGCTATTCAACACTTTGAAAAGGTATTGTGCAGCAGATTTGCCTAATGCAATACGCCGTCTGATTTCTTGAATGCTGCTTCCATGAGTGTTGATAGTTGATCCAAGAAGAAGGAAGTCCTTGAAAACTTCAGTCTTTTCTCCATTGATACGAATGTTGTTTATTGGTCCAGAGGTGAGGAGTTTTGTTTTCTTTACATTGAGATGTAGTCCATACCGAAGGCTGTGCTTTTCAATCTTCATTAGTAAATATTTTAAGTCCTCTTCACTTTCACCAAGCAAGGTTGTATCATCTGCATATCGCAGGTTGTTAATGAGTCTTCCTCCAATCCTAATGCCACGTTTTCTTGATAGAACTCAGCTTCTCAATTATTTGCTCAGCATACAGGTTGAATAAGTATGATGAAAGAATACAACCTTGTCTCACACCTTTCTTAATTTTAAACCATTCAGTGTTTCCATGATCTGTTCCAAAAACTACCTCTTGATCCAGGTACAGATTCCTCATGAGCACAAGTAAGTGTTCCGGAGTACTCATACTTTGCAATGTTGTCCATAGCTTGTCATCATGATCCACACAATCAAAAGCCTTTGCTTAGTCAATAAAGCACAGGTAAACATCGTTCTGATATTCTCTGCTTTCAGACAAGATTCATCGGACATCAGCAATGATATCCGTCATTCCACGGCCTCTTCTGAATCGGGCTTGAACCTCTGGAAGTTCTGTCAGTGGATGCTTGCCGCCGTTTCTATATTACCTTTTAGAGATATAGGATGCAATAAAGAGCAATATTCCCAAGGTGGTGACTTGAGGCTGAGTTCCTTTTAGTGTGAAAGAGTTCCTATTAAAAGGAATGAAACCTAAAATTTTAATCACTTTGAACAAAACATTTTGTATTTTTTCTTCATGAGATTTCTGGTATATATTTTAAATGAAAGTAGACACTATATCTTATGTTGTAGTACATTTCCATTTAATTTTTTTTATAGCCTTTACAGTCTGTTACTGTCATTATATAAAAGGGTCTTTATGGTGTCCATAAAAACAAACTGGAAAGAACAAAAGCCAGTTTTAAGAAAAGGAGTACTAGTCACACAGCCTGTCCTATTTCACATTCAATTGTGCCCTCTCGTGGTTGAGTGTAGTATAGCTCTCATTTTCTTTATTTTTAAATTTTTTTTTCGTAGTTTGGGAGAAAGTTTACAAAGCAAGTTAGGTTTTCCATTCAAAAATTTACACACAGTCTGTTTTGCAATATTGGTTGTAATCCCCTAAATGTAACAGCACTCTTCCCATGTCCTGTCTTGCTTCTTCATTTCCATTTGTCCATCTTTCCTGCCCTTTCCTGCCTTCTGAACTTCGCTTTTGAGGTAATGCTGGCCTTTTGGCCTCGTATGATTGATTGCTCTACAGACTACATTCCTCCCGAATGTTATTATTCATTTTATAGGCCTGTCTATTGTTTACTGAATGTTCATCCCCATGGGTGGATTCAGTTGCAGGCTCGAAGAGTGTTTAAGGACTATAGTGCCCGGGGTTCTACAAATCTCTATCAAGCCAGTAAGTCTGGTCTTTTTAGTGATTGTAAATTTTGCTCTCACTTAAATTGAAATACACTGTATGACATTCATCACCTATTATGTGCCAGGATTTATGCCAGGGGCAGAGGATATAGACATTGACAAGATGATGCTGTTGCTACCTACCATCAAGTTAACCCCCAACTCATGGCAACCCAGTGTATCATAGAATGAAATATTGCCAATACAGATCTCCATCATTAGTTGAAGATCAGATCCATGGGCTTCAAAAGGTTTACACAGGCTGATTTTCAGAAGTACAAAGCCAGGCCTTTCTTCCTAATCTGTCTTAGTCTGGACGCTCTGCTGAAACCTGTCCATCATTATAGCAACATACAAATCTCCACTTGAGATAGATGGTGTCTGTGCATGAGGTACATTGGCTGGGAACCTGAAAGGAAAATAATTCTGGAACACAAATGCCTTTGGACAATGCCTACAGTGATCATGGAGATTTTTAAGCAGTTAATTTAATTATTATAGAATTTTAAATTACATTTCAAAATCTTTCCATGTAACAATTAAGCTATGAACTATTTGGTACAAATCATTTTATCAGGTCAAAAGAGAAACTGTTGTTGTTGTGAAGTACTGTCAAGTCAGTTTCTGAGGTTACAAATATTTTCCAGAGCAGAAGGGCCACATCTTTCCCACAGGGAGCTGCTGAGGATCTCAAACAATGGATCTTTCCATTCACAGTTCATTGTTTATCGCATGGAGCCACCACATTCTCAAAAGAGACATACAGTAATATTAAGAATATCTTTAGTATTCGAGAAGAAATTATTTTATTTGTTCTTAAACTTTTTTCTTTAACTTCCAGTGGCAAAAATTTTTGATTATACAGCTTTAGTTTTATGGCTATGATATTAAAACTGACATTCTTCAATATAAGGATCCCAGGTGGCATTGTGGGCTAGGTGCTTGGTTCAAGAGGAGAAAAATTAGGCTGTTTGAGCTTGCAAAAATTTACAGTCTTTGTTATTGTTTTTCTTATGTGCCATCGAATCGGTACGGACTCATAGGGACCTTATGCACAACAGAACACAACACTGACTGGTCCTGCGCCATCCTGTCAATCAATGCTTCACTTCAACCCATTGCTGCTCCCACTGTGTCAATCCATCTCCTGGGGTCTTCCTCGTTTTCTCCCACCTCCCACTGTAGTAAACATGATCTCCTTCTCCAAGGGCTGGTCCCTCCTGATACATGTTCGAAGTATGAGAGAGAATGTCTGGCCATTCTGGTTTCCAAGGAGAATTGTGGCAAGGCTTCTTCCAACACAGACTTATTCTTTTGGTAGTTCATGGTATGTTTAATATTCTCCTCCAACACCATAACTCAAATGCATCAATATTTCTGTGGTCTTCCTTATTCACAGTGCGATGTTCATGTGCATATTAAGTTACTGTAAGGCACACCTTAGCCCACACAACTGACAACTTTGCTCTTGAGCACTTTTAAAGAGGTTTTGTGAAGCAGATTTTCTTAATGAAATACATCGTTTGATTTCTTGACTGTTGCTTCCTTGACTGTTGATGTGGATTTAAGCAAAATGAAGTGTTTGACAACTTCACTCTTTTCTACATTTATACAGATGTTGTGTATTGGTCCAGTGGTAAGGATTTTTGTTTTCTTAACAATGAGGCGCAACCCATACCAAAGGTTGTAGTCTTTTATTTTTATCAGTAAGTATTCTAAGTCCACTTTGCTTTCAGCAAGCAAGGTTGTATCAATTGTAATGAGTCTTCCTCCAATCCTGATACTACTTTCTTCATACAATTCAGCTTTTCGGATTATTTGTTCAGCAAACAGATTGAATAAGTATAGTGAAAGAATACAACCCTGGTGCACACTTTTCCTAATTTTAAACCATTCAATATTCCCTTATTATGTTTGAGTAACTGCCTCTTGTTTTATGTACAGTTTCCTCGTGACCAAAATTAAATGTTCCAGAATATTCATTCTCCTCAATGTTGTCCACATCTTGTCAGGATCTGCACAGTCGAAAGCCTTTGTGTAGTCAATAAGCACAGGTAAACATATTTCTGGTATTCTCTGCTTTCAACCACTGTCCATCTGACATGGACCAATTAAATATTCCTGTTCCTTTTCATTGCTCACTACTTTAACATTATAGAAACAAGGATTTATAATACATGGGATAATTACATCAGATCAGAGCTGATCAGATTAGATCACATCATGGGGGTTATTGCATCATATTAGAGCTCATAATAGAAGTGATGTTGTTGTTAGGTGCCATTGAGTTGGTACTGACTTTTGGTGACCCTATGAACAACAGAATGAAACACTGCCCAGTCTTGGGCCAACCTCACAATTGTTGCCACACTTGAGCCCATTGATGCTGCCATTTTGCCAATCCATCTCTCTGGGGGTCTTCCTCTTTTTCTCTGACCCTCCACCTTACCAAACATGATATCCTTCTCCAGCAACTGGTCTCTCCTTGACAATACGTCTGAAGTATGAGAGACAAAGTTTGGCCATCCTGGCTTCCAAGGAAGTTTGGCCATTCTAGCCTCCATGGAGGTGATAACTACATCTTAACTGGTAAATCACTGAGAATTCTAACATAGGTAAGTAGGCAGTAAACCTTGAGCTTCACATAATACTTTGTCTCCTCAAGCTGTCCTTTGAAATATATTTAGTTCTTTTATATAATCAATTCTTCCTTTTCTTTAGCTTCTTTACCTTCCAGAGCAAGTTTCAAGGTCTCTTCTGATATTCACATTTGTGTTTTCTTTCTATCCAGTCTTCTTTAACATTTTTTGGTTTCTTCATGTATAATGTCCTTGATGTAGTCTTACAACCCCTCTGGTCTTTGGGGCTTAATGTATCAAATAGATTCTTTGATTTGATTAAATCTCTAATTTCAGATTGAATATACTCAAGTTCATACTTCGGCATCCCTGAAATTGTTTTAATTTTCTTCACCTTCAATGTTAACTTGTATATGAGCAATTGATGGTCTGTTCCACAGGTAGCATCTGGCCTTGTTCTGAATGATGATATTGAGCTTCTCCATCATTTCTTGCCACAGATATAGCCAATTTTATTTCTGTACATTTCATCTAGCTGAAACATTTCTGTATTCCTTCAGTTGGGTTCTGATTAGTTCAGCCATAGCCATTCTCACTAGATCAAATAGGTAGCAGTTGTAAGCTTGGTAGCACACACACCCCTTCCTGCACTTCAGAACAACTGGCTCCTTCCCCCCACTCTCTCAGCCCTAGTCCACTATGGGCTAGGTTATTAACTGTAGGCTCAGGAATCCACATAGTTCCCTAAACTTCAGACCAACCAATCTTCCCTCTTCTCTCCCTCAACTAGTCTCTTCATTGCTACATTCTCTCCAACTTCTACTCATGAAGTGGATCCAGGTGGTCATCAGCAAGCATACCAGACTATCTGCTTGCCTGCTTCTTTTAACTTTCAGTCCTATAATCAGTATTTTCTCTGATGGCTGCAGACTTTCCCTGTCTCAGTGCATCCCATGTCAAAATGCTTGCAAAGAAAGCCAAAATGCCAGTCTGTTGGGTTTTTTTCTTTCTGCAGTTCTCCTTCAAAGATAAATCTGTTGCCAACATCCACAGCTGAATTATGTCATTCTAGGAGCTCTGGTAGCGTAGTGGTTACGAATCGGGCTGTGAACCTTAAGGTCAGCGGTTCGAAACTACCAGCCGCTCCGCGGGAGAAAGATGAGGCTTTCTACTCCCGTAAGGATTTACACCCTCGGAAACCCTGTACAGGGTCGCTATGGGTCGGAACCGACTCGACGGCACTTAACAACAACAACAACAACAACAATCAGTATTCTGGGAGGAGTTGTGGCACTGTGGATCAGCACTGGACTGCAAACCACAACATCAGCAGTTCAAACCCCCCAGCTGCTCTTTGGAAACCCTATACAGGGTCACTATGAGTCGAAACTGAGTCCACGGTGCTTAACAACAACAACAACCTCGGTGTCCTGGACTCCTGGTGTGGTGCTGTGGATTAATGTGCTGGACTGCAAAGTCAGCTTGAACTGCAAGGTCAGTGGTTCAAGCTCCTCAGAAACACAAGTCCAGTGCTTATCTTACAGCATCACACTAGGACACTGATGTTCTTGTTGTTAAGTGCCGTTTGTTGGTTCTGAAAGGTCGGTGGTTCAAACCCACCAGATACTACTCAGAAACCCAATACAGGATAGCTCTAAATTGGAACAAACTAAACAGCAATTAACAACACCATTAAATTGAACACTATGTGTTCCATTTCCTTGTTGAAAAGTTTCAATTTTCCTAGATTCATACATTCTACATTATGATGATTAATATATGCTTACAGCTTTTCCTTATTTTTAGTCTGCTACATCCGAAAATGAATGTCCCAGAAACTTTACTTCATCCTTGTCATTAATAATGACTCTGCTTTGTGATGACAGTTCTTCCGAGGTCATAGTCTGAATTCCTTCCCGTATTCCAGCAATGTATCAGACAATGTTCTGAGGCTGTGCATAACGATGTCATTGGCCAATTTTTCTATTAAGTGGATTTCCTATTCTGTCTTAGTCTTGAATAAATTACTTCCCAAACTGAGACAGTTGGCATGAATAACATGGCTGTCCAAAATCTAAATTAAACTCCATTTTTTAATCAAACTTCAGTTTTACCTAAAACTTTTGCCTTTCCTGCTCTAAAGAGATAATTCACTTTCTTATAAAATTTTAACTGTTTGTACCTCAAAAGGAATATGTGTCAAGATTTTAGCTTGTGTGATGGATTGTTTCCTGAAAGGTGTTTGCTAAGAGTGTTTGTGTAACATTTCCAAAAATAATTATTTAAATGTCCCAAGAGTTTAGGAAATAGAAGTGATAATATTAGGAAGGATTGTAGTCTAGCAACCCCCTGATGACTCTTTTTTAATGTAGTTACTTGTTTCTGTGAGTATGTAACCAATTGTTTATTCCACCTGATAAAAACCTTGCTCTCTTCTTTCAATTTGGAACACTATACTATCGTGTATGGTACTAGTGTGTGTCCCAGTTTGTGAATCTCTCTACTGTTCAGTGAAACTTTTTGCTTTCTCTTCTAACATAGTTTAAGTTTAGTGTTTTACTATAATCGTCTGGAAATTCTGCTGAATCCTGTCCATCATCATTGACTCTCCTGGTATTTGAAAAACCAGATCATAGCTTGTACCATTACAGCAACACACAGGCCACTACAGTACAACAGATGACAGACCTTGATCACAGTTGTTGTTATTAAGAGTCTTCTAGTCAGTTCTGACTCATAGCAACCCTGCATAGGGTTTCCAAGGAGCAGCTGGTAGGTACATTATAAAAGTCTGCTCCCCAGAAACACTTTATACAGAATCCTTATGAGTCAGAATCACTATGACTTGACGGCACTTAGCAATAACTTAACAAATAGATTATAGTACTGGGAAGATGTTAAAAAATTGCTTTTGTAAGCTGCCTCAAGGCTGTAGTGCCAAAAAGAAACTTGCCTTCTAATGTCACAGACTGAGAATTAATTGCTTTTGAAGTAATATCAATGAGAATGAAATAGTCCTCTGTTGACTGAAAGATCTAGGGAGAAGGGCAGTATCTGTTGTAAAGGAAAAATTCGTATAGTTATTTTGTCCAAAAGTGTGTAATAGAGTTTAACTCAGTTCTTGGTGAATTAGACTTTTTTCCCTGATATTTCTGTCTGAGAGTCCTATTAGTTTCCCTGACAAGCTCCTGATATATGTCTATGTTAATTGTTTGAAGCCATAAAACTGATAAAGTAATTTCTATCTCTGATTAAGTCAGGTTATGAAGGAAATACACTCCAAGGGGAAGAATCTTAACACAGATGGGTTCTGCATGAAGCAGGTCAATGGAACATTTCTTCATGACAAAGATATAATAAGAAAAAAAAAAAATTTAAGGGTCTGGAAGCTAGCTTTATCTGAACTTCCCAAGACCACTTTAAAGGCTGTTTGGGGAAAATGAGACCTTGGTACCAAGATGAATTTTCACACTCTGCTGAGATATCTGATTATTGCTGTGTAAACATCCACCAGTGATGTTTTATGATCCCACCTCAAGGCTTTAAAATTATGTTTGAGAGCACTTGTAACTAGCTTCTAAAATCAATGATTGTAATTCTTAATAACCAGTGCCCACCCTTCACTAATCCTATTTGTGACCTCAACCAAAAATTAACCAAATGACAATGTCAAAAATTATTTGTTTCACAAAATATATCTATTTGTGTGAGACATTTTTTAGTTTAAATCATCAGTTCTCACTTGTGTACACTGGTGTCTTCCTACAAAGTGTTCATTTTTTTCTTCTTTTGAATAAATTCCCTTAAATTCAATTTTTACAGACCAAGTGGATTCTTCTCTACAACATTGTTGATCTAAAGAATCAGCCTGGACCATAGAGCTTAATTACAATCTTCATAAAGTAAAAGCAAAGAGTTTTACTGAGAGACAGAGCAATGTGCAATGGTTCAAGAAGTTTTTAATCTGAAAGAGCAAAGAGTTTAAAGTGTTTATAATCATGTAAATATATGTTTTTAAGTGTACAGTCATGATGGCTTGGATTTATGTTTAAGAGTACAGCTGCTAACTGAAAGATTCATAGTTAATCCCATGGGAGAATGATGTGGCAGTCCATATTCTGAAAGATAACAGCCTTGGAAACTTTGGGGGCAGTTCTACTCTGTTCTGTGGGGTCACTATGAGTCAGAAGACCCAAACGAGATAGATTGATACAGAGGCAATAGCAATGGGCTCAAACGTAACAATAGTGAGGACAGTGCAGGATCACACAGTGTTTTGTTCTGTTGTGCATAGTTGGAACTCATTGGAAGGCACCTAACAACAACGAGTTAAAATCTATTGGAAGACAATCAGTTTGGGGATTTTAAGAATAGTTAAGTGCTAGATTTTCTTGATCCAGTCTAGCAAGAAATCCTTGTTACATATACATTCTTTATGATTCACAAACACTTTCTCAATACCTCCATGAAAAACATTCTCTGAAAAAAATTCTTTATAAATGGTGTTTTTGATTCCTTCATCGTTTCCTGACAGTGACTAAAGTCCCAAAGTTGGTTAGTTTCTCTATTCTACTCTAATGGTTACTTATCTAGCAGAGCACAGTGGAAATTTACAGATATAATAGGCCGTAGTCTACATAAGAGTTTAAATTTAAATTCTAAGCATTTGTTTGGGGAAGACTATGCTACGGGCTAATGTGCTGGACTGCAAAGTCAGTTTGAACCACAAGGTAGGTAGTTCAAGCACACCAGCCACTCCTAGGAAACCCTACACAGGATGACTATGAGTTGAAACTGACTCGATGACACTTAACCACCAACCACAATCACTGTTAACAATGTTAACCTTAACTCCATTTTGAGTTTTATGATATATTGGACCTCCATTGAGCTCTTTCTGTCTACAAGCTGGCAATATAAAAAGATTTACCCTCAAACAGAGTGTATTTAAAGGCAGAATATGATTCCACTAATCTGTCCACCCATCATCTGTATCTTTGTTGTACTATAGTGACTTATGTGTTGCTGTGATGCTATATGCTATACTATGAGCATTTTAAAAAACCAACAGGGTCATCCATAGTATACAGGTTTCACCTGAGCTTCCAGACTAAGACAGACTAGGAAGTAGGAGAGGCAGAATAGTTCTGAATGTGTAGTCACTGAAAACATTATGAGTAGCAATAGAACACTGTCAGATATAGTGCCAGAAGATAAGCCACTAAGGTTGAAAGGCACACAAAACACAATTGGGAAAGAGTTGCTTCCATAAAAAAGAGTTAACCAATGATGTGAATGGAGTAAAGCTTTGTTGACTCACCTTCATTTGCTGGTGGAGCACAAATCACAATGAGTAGAAACAGCTGCAAACACCATTAATACTCAGGACATGGAATGTATGAAGTATAAATCTTGAAAAATTGGAAGTTGTCAAAAATTAAATGAAATCAATAAACATTGATAATCTATGCATTAAAGAACTGAAATGGACTGGAATTAGCCATTTTGAATCAGGCAGTCATATGATTTACTTCAGGGAACATTAAATTGAAGATGAATGATGTCATATTTGTAAAAAAAAAAAAAAAAAAAAATTCAAGATCTATTATAAATTACATTGCTGTGTGTTCGTTTAATAGCCCTACATCTACAAGGAAGACTTTTCTGTCAGTTTGTCATCTTGTAGTGGATTGCATGTTGATGGTATTCTAGATGCTATGTCATCAGTGTTTTATATATCAGCAAGGACATCCATGGTAGACAGCTTTCAGCTGAGCTTCCAGACTAAGGCAGACTAGGGTTTCATTGGAAATCCTATGAAGAAAGAGGAATGGACTACTTCTGAATATTTAGTCACTGAAAATCTTAAGAATAGAAGTGGAACATTGTCAGATACCATCAGAATACTGAATATTGAAACATGATGAGGAGCACCAGAATATTGTCAGATAATAGTGCCGGAAAGACGAGCCCTCCAGTTGGAACAAACTCAAAATAACACTGAGAAAGAGCTGACTTCTCAAGGTGGAATTGAACATGATGACATAAATGGAGTAAGGCTACTGGAATCTTCATTTGCTGATAAGGTGCAACTCAAAAAGAGGAGAAATAGTTGTAAACACCCATTAATAGTTAGAATATGAAATGTTTGAAGTAAGAATCTAAGAAATTAGAAGTTGTAAAAATGAAATGACATGCATAAATATCAATATCATAGGTATTGTTGCTGTTGTTGTTAAATGCAATCCAGTTGGTTCCAACACTGGTGAACCTGTATAGGGTTTCCATGGAGCAGCTGGTGTGTTTGAACTTCCTATACTGTGCTTCACAATCCAATGCTGATCCTACTGCACCATACTAGGAGTCCATCTTAGACATTAGTGAACTTAAATGGGCTAGAATAGGCCATTTTAAATTGACAATCACATGATTTATTATGCTAGGAATGACAAGTTGAAGAGGGAAAGCATCACATTCCTCATCAAATGAGCATTTCAAGATCTATCTTGAAGTGCAACATGGTCTGTGATCGTTATAAGCCTACAAGGAAGACGAATTAATACAACTATTATTCAAATTTACATACATACAATTAAAGCCACTGATGATGAAATTAAAGAATTCTACCAATGTCTTCTTCAGTCTGAAAAATGTATTATTAGATGTACTGATAATTATTGGCAATTGGAATGTGAAGTTTGGACACAAAGAGGAAGGATCAGTAAATGATGCTAGAGATCGATTGATAGAATTTTGCAAGACCAATCACTTTTTCATTGCCAGTAGCATTTTTAAAGAATAAAACACGACTATACAAATAGGCTCACCAGACTGAATACACAGAAATCAAATTGACTACTTTTGTGGGAAAGCACTATAGAAAACCTCCTTATTATCAGCTTAAACAAGGCCAGGGACAGACTGTGGAAGAGGTCATCAATTGCTTATATGCAAGTTAAGTCTGAAGCTGAGGAAAATTAAACAAATCCATGACAGCCTAAATATGACCTTGATAACATCCCACCTGAATCTAGAGATGCTTTTGAGAAGAAATTCGCTGCATTAGACACCAATGCCTGAAGATTTCAAGAAGATCATACAAGAAGAAAGCAAAAGGTCATTAAGAAAACAGAAAAACTGCATGGACGAAACTGGATGTCAGAAGAGACTCTGAAACCTGCTATTCAGCATAGAGATGTTAAAACAAATGGAAAAACAATGAGACGGTAAAGGAGCTGAACGGAATATATTACAATAAAATGTGCAAAGATCTGAAGTTAGAAAATCAAAAGATAAGAATATGCCAAACATTTCTGAAGGTGAAAGAACTGAAGAAAAAAGTCAAACTTCAACTTGCAATACTGAAGGATTCTATGAGCAAAATACTGGATGATGCAGAAAGCATCTAAAGAAGATGTAAGAAGAGGGCTTAATTTCAGATTGGGGAGAAGTGCAGTGAGGACCTCTGTCAGCAATAACGCAGAATACCAGATGAAGCAGGTTCAGGGGACGGCCCCAGAACTTGAACTACATATAAAGGAATATTTAGAAAGTTTGAAGGCTTACAGCTAGTGGAATTTGTAGCAGAAGCAAGAAAACGGGTGTGGGTTTTTTTTCTGATGTCATCCTCAGCAACTCCTGAGTGGCCATCTTGGGTGAGACAGAGTGGAAGAAGGATCAGAGCCACTGCAGATGCCTGACCAATCCTCGGAGATAAAGGTGTGGATATTCTCTCTCTCTCTTTTTTTTTTTTGGCTCTGTTCCTTGGTTTCTCATTGTTTGTGCACCTCCATTCTGATGATTAGAGGGGTTTCCTGAGCAAATGAACAACCCCCTCACTCTTGAAGGGTTCTACTATGCATGTGCAAAGATCTGCTCAGAATATAAAGGGAAAGTTTCCAATTAAAACCAAACGGCAGCACAAAACAGATACAGCCAGCCCTGAACTGTTAATCAAAAGGAAAAAGGTCTGAACAGAGGTTGTGGAGTGGAAGAGAGACAGAGTAAAAAGGAAACAGGCCAATAATTAAATCCTGAGTTACATCATAAGGACCAACAGTGATATCTTGAAATTTATCACGTGGCCTTGAAGGCAAGAAGACAAAAAGACATATTTTACTACGTAATTTTTTTCCCTTTACCTTTTCTGCAATGACAGACTATAAAACCCAATCTGTTATTTTTGCTGTTTTGTTTTTTGTCCCCTCTTTACCTTTGTTGTTGTTGTTAAGTGCCGTCGAGTCGGTTCCGACCCATAGCGACCCTGTACAGGGTTTCCGAGGGTGTAAATCTTTACGGGAGTAGAAAGCCTCATCTTTCTCCCGCGGCACGGCTGGTAGTTTCGAACTGCTGACCTTAAGGTTCGCAGCCCGATTTGTAACCACTACGCTACCAGAGCTCCTTTTTACCTTTAGGGGATACTTTATCTCCCTATATTACCCAAGATGAGACAACAACTGCAGTCATATATTCAAGCTACAATCACATGCTATAAAATCCCACTATCCAGGCAAGAGTCAATACCAACTGCTACACCCTAGATAGGCAGCCAACACCTGCTACAGTTACTCTGAGTTGAGTAATAAGAAGAGTGAAAAGGGAAGCCATCTCCTGATCACAGCTACATGGATGCAATCAGAAAGCATAATAAAACATCAACATACATTTATCTAATTATTGAGGTCACAGCCAACTATTGAAGATGCTCAAGAAACAGATGACCATATCAGCACATTTCCAGGAACAAGCAGAATGACTGAGATAGAGGAGCATGAGATAGATCTAGACATCACATTGGAAGGAGAGCAGGCTTTAGAAATGCCTGAGAAGGAAGTCAGCAGAATGATAATGAGGTGCATCCAAGTGCTCCACAGAGGGCTTGAGAAAAATAAGAAAGAAGTCAGGAAAGCACTATAGGAGCAATCAAATAAGATAGATATAGCATTGGAAACAATTCAAAATCTGCAAAAGGTAGTCCAAATGATTAATAATAAAATATCACTAATGGACAATGATCTGAAAGGGCAAAGGAGTAGAATTGAAGAGATGGAAGCCAAAACTAGCAAGCTGGAAGAAAAATTTCTCAATACTGCTAAGATAGAAGAGCAAGCAGAAAAAAGGATTCATAAAAATTGAAGAAAGTCTAAGATTCATGTGGGACAACACGAAGAGGAGTAACTTAAAAATTATTGGCATTCTGGAACAGAGAGAATTGCATGAGTCCACAGAAGAGATAGTTGAAAACTCCTGGAAGAAAATTTCCCTAACATCTGATAAATGAAAAGATAAGCATTCAAGAAGCTCAATGAACCTAGCCCAAGAGAAATTCACCAAGACATATAATAATCAAGTTCTCCAAAATCAAAGACAAGAACAGAATCCTGAAATCAGCTAAGGAAAAGAGAAGTGGTAATTACAAAGGCAAGCAAATCAGATTAAGCTTGGATCTCTCAGCAGAAACCATGCAGGCAAGAAGGCAATGGGGAGACATATATTAAACCCTGAAAGAAAAAAAAAAACTGCCAACCAAGAATCCTTTACCCAGCAAAGCTGTCAATCAAATATGCTGGTGCAATAAAAATATTACCTGGTAAACAGAAGCTAAAGGACTTTGCCAAAGCCAACCCAGCACTTCAAAGCATCATATAAGGAGTTCTTTGGACTGAGAACCAACAAGAACAGACAACAATGAGAAACTGACATACATGGCAGGCCCACCAGGAACTCAATCAACAAATGGAAGAGTCAATAAAAGAACAAAACTATAAGAACAAATTTAGAGGCTCTGAGAGGTCAGTTTATGATAAAAACAATCACAATATGAAAGAAGGTAAAAACAAAGGCACAGATACCCAGATGGTGAGGAGGTCAGGTAGATTACAGAATAAAATAGACTGTTTTAAATGGAGGGGAAAGTTAATAGAATATAAGGTAACCTCAAAGAAAACTTATACTTCACAACACACCAAGAAAATTAAAATCCAAGAAGAACGTGGAAACATTAAAACTATGAAGAAACTGGCAAGGGAGAACACACACACAAAAAACCATGAACTCAGCACAGGAAGATATGCAAAACAAAGAAACCAGCAGCACCACACACAAAAAAAAAAAATCAGAAATTAAGTCATACCAATTGATAATTACACTGAATGTCAATGGATTAAATTCAAAGTTAAGAGACAGAGAGTGGTGGAATGGATAAGTAAACAAGTTCCTTCAATATGCTGTATGCAAGAAATACACTTTACACACAAAGACAAAAACAGACTAAAAGTTAAAGGATGGAAAAAAATATACCAAGCTAATTGCAATAAAAAACAAGCAGGAGTGGCAATAATAATTTCTGATAAAATAAACTTTAAGACAAAATCCAGCATAAGAGATAAAGATGGGCATTATCTCATTACTAAAGGGTCAAATGAACAAGATGACATAACCATAATAAATAACTATGCTCCCAATGAAAGAGCTCCAAAATATGCAAATGCCAATAGATTTGAAGAAAGAAATAGACAAATCTACAATAATTGTGGGAGATTTTAATACACCACTTTCAAAAAAGGATAGAACATCCAGAAAAAAACATGACAAAGACACAGAGAAACTAAACATTACAATCAGCCAACTGGACCTCATACATATGTATAGAGCATTCAACCCAACAACAGCACAATACACATTCCTGTTCCAGTGCACATGGAACCTTCTCTAGAATGTGACCATGTGTTAGGTCACAAAACAAGCCTCCATAAATTTATAAATATCAAAATACTACAAAAGCATCTTCTCAGATCAAAATGCTATCAAATTAGAAATCAACAATAGGAAGAACAAGGAAATAAAATCAAATACATGGAAATAACACTCTGCTGAAAGCGACTAGGTAGTAGAAAAAAATAAAACGTGAATTCACAATGTTCCTAGAAACAAATGAGAACAAAAACAAAACATATCAAAATCTTTGGGACACGGCAAACCAGTACTGAAAGGACAATTTATTGCAATAAACGCACATATCCAAAAAGAAGAAAGAACCAAAATTAACACATTAACACAAATCTCCAACAACTAGAAATAGACCAGCAGAGTAAACCTACAGTCAACAGATAAAAGGAAATAGTAGAGATTAGAGCAGAAATAAACAAGATAGAAAACAGAAAAACTATAAAAAGAATCAACAGGACAAAAAGCTGGTTCTTTGAAAGATATTAATAAAATCGACAAACCATTGGTAAACCTAACAGAAGAAAAGAGGGAGAAGACACAAATAACACATAAAAGAAACCACATGGGTGATGTCACACAGAACCAATAGAAATAAAGAAGATGATAACAGAATATTATGAAGAGTTGTACTCCAATAAATTTGAAAATCTAGAGGAGATGGATACATTGTTAGAAAAGCACAACCTACCTAAACTTACACAGAGTGAAGTAGAAAATTTTAATAGACCTCGAACAAAGAAAGAACTTGATAGGTCATCAAAAAACTACCAACCATAAAAAGTCCATGTCGGTCCAGAAGGCTTCACTGGTGAGTTTCATCAAACGTCCAGGGAAGAGCTGTCACCAACCGTACTCAAATTATTACAGAATATAGGAGAGGATGGGAACTTCCTAATACATTCTATGAAGCAAGCATAGCCCTCAGACTAAAAATTGAAAAGGATGTCACTAAGAAAGAAAACTACAGACCAATATCCCTCATGAACAGAGATGCAAAAGTTGTCAACAAATTCATAGCAAACAGAATTCAACAACACATTTAAAAAATGATACATCATGACCAAGTGTGATTCATATCAGGGATGCAAAGAAGGTTCCACATTAGAAAAACAATAAATTTAATTAACCATATAAATAAGAAAAAGGAAAAGAAACACATAATCATATCAATTGATGCAGAAAAGGCATTTGACAAACTCCAACATCCATTCCTGTTAAAAACACTCAACAAAGTAGGAATTGAAGGGAAACTCCTCAACTTAATTAAGAGTATATATGCAAAACCAACAGCCAACATCACTCTCAATGGAGAGAAAATGAAAACCTTCCCTTTGCAAACAGGAACCAGACAAGGATGCCCTTTACCACCACTCATATTCAATATTGTGTTGGAAGTCTTAGCCAGAGATATAAGGCAAGATAGGGAAATTAAAGGCATCCAAATTGGCAAAGAGGAAGTAAAATCCTCTTTATTTGCAGATGATATGATTCTTTGCATAGAAAACACCCAAAATTCAGCATAAAAAAAAAAAACTGGAACTCATTGGAAGATTCAGCAAAGTGAATTCAGCAGGATTCAAGATAAACATACAAAAATCAGTTGGATTACTCTATACAAATAATAATAGCTCTGAAAAGGAAATTAGGAAAGCAATACCATTTAAAATAGCCACCCAAAGGATGAAATATTTAGGAATAAATGTAACCAGAGAAACAAGGGACTTATACAAAGAAAACTACAGAACACTATTACAAGAAACCAAAAGAAACTTACAAAAATGGATGAATCGCCCCTTGGATCTCGGAGTAGCCACTGCTGCCTTTTCCTACTCCTGCCATGTTTCTTACCCAGCCTGAGTATAACAGAGGCATGAATACTTTTTCTCCTAAAGGAAGATGATTTCAAGTAGAGTATGCCATTGAGGCTATAAAGCTTGATTCCACATCCATTGGGATCCAGACAGCACAGGATGTATGTCTAGCTGTGGAGAAGAGAATTACCTCCCCACTCATGGAGCCCAGCAGTATTGAGAAAATTGTGGAGATTGATGCTCACATAGATTGTGCCATGAGTGGACTAATTGCTGATGCTAAAATTTTAATTGATAAAGCCAGAGTGGAGACATAGAACCATTGGTTCGCCTGCAATAAAACAATGACAGTGGAGAGCGTGACCCAAGCTGTGTCCACTCTGGCTTTACAGCTTGGAGAAGAAGATTCAGATCCAGATGCCATTTCTCATCCCTTTGTAGTAGCACCGTTATTTGGAAATGTAGATGAGAAAGGACCCCAGATGTTTCATATGGACTCATCTGGAACCTTTGTACAGTGTGATGCTCGAGCAATTGGCTCTGCTTCAGAGGGTTGCCAGAGTTCCTTGTAAGTAGTTTACCACAAGTCAATGACACTGAAAGAAGCCATCAAATCTTCACTCATCATTCTCAAACAAGTCATGGAGGAGAAGTTAAATGCAACCAATATAAACAGGTCACAGTGCAGCCTGGCAGATATTCCACATGTTCATAAAGGAAGAACTTGAAGAGGTTACCAAGGACATTTAAGGAAATGTGATCCTCAGAACTTCTCTGGGACAATTTCAGTTCTTCTAGTTGCTCTCAAAGTTTATTTACAGCACCTGTTCTTGGGGAAATCTCCAGTGCATGTCAATTTTGTTTTTTTATGATGTCTGTACATAAAGTCATTTCTGAAATAGAGAGAATTTTTAAATATTAAAAAAAAGGAATAATCTACAATGCTCCTGGATAGGAAGAGTTAACATTGTGAAAATGTCAAAACTGCCCAAAGCAATCTACACATATAATGCAATCCCAATCCAGATTCCAATGACCTTCTTTAGAGAGATGGAAAAAAAACAATTACAAACTTATATGGAAAGGAAAGAGACCTAGGAAAAGCATAGCACTGCTTATGAAGAACAAGTTGGAAGCCTGTCACTCCCTGATTTCAATATATAGTACATAGCTACAGTGGTCAAAACAGCCTGGATAGGTCAATGGAACAGAACTTAGAATCCAAAAATAAACCCATCCACAACAGCCAATTGATCTTTGGCAAAGGACCAAAGTACATTGAATGGGGAAGACACAATGCCTTCAAAAGATGGTATAGTAGAACTGGAAACTGATATGCAAAAGATTGAAACAAGATCTTTACAACACGCCATATACAAAAACCAACTCAATATGGATTAAAGACCTAAATATGAATCCCTGAATTATAAAAATAATCAATGAAAAAATGAGGACAAATTTAAGGGCTCTAATACAGGACACACAGACTATCAAACATTGCAAAAATTATACAAGCAAAAGAAGACAAAGTAGATGGTTGGGGCATTCTAAAAATTAGAAACCTATGTGCATCAAAGGATTTCACCATAGGAGTACAAAACGTGTAAAAAGGGAGCCCACCGATGGGAAAAATTTTTTTGCAATGACAATCAGACAAGGGACTAATTTCTAAAACATATAGGAAACTACAACATTTCTACAAGAAAAAGACAAATAACCCAATTAAAAAATGGGCAAAGGGCATGCACAGACACTTCAACAAGGAAGAGATTCAGGCAACCAACAAACATATGAAGATATACTCAAAATCATTAGCCATTATTTTTGTTGTTGTTAGGTGCCATTGAGTCAATACTGACTCATAGCAACCCTATGTACAACAGAACAAAACACTGCCCAGTCCTGGGCCAATCTCACAATTGTTGCCATGCTTGAGCCCATTAATGTTACCACTTGGCCAATCCATCTCACTGAGGGTCTTCCTGGTTTTCTCTGACCACCCCCCTTACCAAACATGATATCCTTCTCCAGCGACTGCTCCTCCTGACAATATGTCCGAAATATGAGAGACAAAGTTTGGCCATCCTGGCCCCCAAGGAGCACTCTGGCTGCACTTCTTCTAACACAGATCTGTTGGTTCTTTTGAAAGCCAATGGCACTTTCAATATTCTCCTCCAACACCATAACTCAAATTCATCAATTCTTATACAGTTGTCCTTTTTCTCTGTCCAGCTTTCACATGCATATGAGGTTATAGAAAATACCATGGCTTGGGTCAGGTGCACCTTAGTCCTCAATCTGATATCTTTGCTCTTCAACACTTTAAAAAAGGTCTTTTACAGCAGATTTGCCTAATTTAATATGTCATTTGATTTCTTGACTGCTGCTTCCATGAGTATTGATAGCTGATCCAAGAAAAATGAAATCCTTGACAACTTCAATCTTTTCTCTGTTGATAAGAATGTTTATTGGTCCAGTGGTGAGAACTTTTGTTTTCTTTACATTGAGATGCAATACATATTGAAGGCTTTGCTCTTTGATCTTCATCAGTAAATATCTTAAGTCCTCTTCACTTTCAGCAAGCAAGGTTGCATCATCTGCGTATTGTAGGTTGTTAATGAGTCTTCCTCCAATCCTGATGCCATGTTTTTTCTTCATAGAACCCAGCTTCTCGGATTATTTTCTCAGCATACAAGTTGAATAAATATGGTTAAAGAATACAACCCTGTTGCATACCTTTCTTAATTCTAAACCATTCAGTGTTCCCATGCTCTGTTTGAATAACAGCCTCTTGCTCCATGTACAGATTCCTCATAAGTACAATTAAGTGTTCAAGAATACTCATACTTCACAATGTTGTCCATAACTTGTCATGAGCCTCACAATCAAAAGCCTTTGCATAGTCAGTAAAACACAGGTAAACATATATCTGGTATTCTCTGTTTTTAGCCAAGATCCATTGGACATCAGCAATAATATCTCTCGTTCCACAGCCTCTTCTGAATCCAGCTTGAACCTCTGGAAGTTGCCTAGCAATGTATGCTTGCAGCCGTTTCTATATTATCCTTAGCAAAACTTTACTCACATGGAATGTCAAAGATATTGTCTGATGATCTCCTCATTCTACTGGGTCACCTCTCTTTGGAATGGGCACAAACACGGATCTCTTCCAATCAGTAGGCCATATAGTTGTCTTCCAAATTTCTTGGCATAAATGAGTGAGTGCCTCCAATGCTGTCTTACTTTCTTGAGATGTAAATCAAAACAACAATGAGATATCATCTCACAGCATGATATCAGTGAATAATAGCAAAGCTCAAAATAGCAGAGGACAATAAATGCTGGGGAAGATGTGAAGAGACTGGGACCGTCCTACATTGCTGGTGGGAATGCAAAATGATGCAACCTCAGAAAGTTGGAAAAATGAAATACCATATGATCCAGTAATTCCTCTACTTGGTATATATCTGCAAGAAATATGAGCCATAACACGAGTAGATATATGCACACCATTGTTCATTGCAGCATTATTCACAATAGAAAAAAAGATGAAGACAGCTTAAGTGCCCATCGATGGAAGATTGGATAAACAGACTTTGGTACATACACACAATGGAATACTATGCTACCTTGAAGAATAACAAGGAAGCTGCAAGCCACCACATAGCATGGATGAACCTTGAGGACATTAAGCTGAGTAAAATTAGTCAGTCACAAAAGGACAAGTACTGTATAAGACCATTATTGTAAAAGCTTAAGAAAAGATGGTGGTGGTAGTTGTTTGCCATGGAGTCAGTTCTGACTCAGTGACCTGTACAGGGTTTACAATGCTGTAAATATTTATGGAAGCAGAAAGCCTCATCTTTATCCCATGGAACAGCTGGTAGTTTTGAACTGCTTTCCTTGAGGTTAGCAGTCCAACTGGTAAGCACTATGCTACTAGATCTCCTTTAAGAAAAGATATGCATACTAAAAGGGAAAAAAAAAAATTCTTTGTTGGTTACTGGTGGGGGTTGGGTGGGGGCTTAAGGGGTGGAGAGAGGGGATGGTAGAGCACAGGGTAGTGGGTAGACACATCATAGTTTGGGTATTGGGAGGGCAATGCGCAAGAAGGGGGAGGAGGTAGAAGAACAAGGAAGACAGGGGAACCCTGAGGCAGGTTTTCATAGACTAAATGGGACAGAGGTAAATAGTGATGTATGCTCAACCTTGGAACAACAGGGCTCTGTGATTTAGGGATCGAGGCATAGTCTTAAGAGGTGAAATGATGTTAAGATGCTTGACTGACAAATGAATATTGGTTTCCCTTGCTTACTTGTGTAAAATGGACACTTTAGTTGGATATAAAGGAACGTAAGGAGACATGATTACAGAGAGCTTGTAAGCCTATCTTCAGCCTGTAACTGATTGGAATACCTAAACTGATTGGGATTCTAGAACTTGCCCAGTGAAATAGACTTCTTGTGGATCCTTTGCAGTAAATAGGACCTTAGGTGGAATTTTGAGGCCCATGCAGAACCTTCTGAGGTGGGACATTCCCATTAGAAAAGACTAACAGACCAGCATAAAACAGCTAGGGCAATACAAGATACATCTTCAAAGAAAGATTAGCAGGAAAAATCCATAACAAAAATGGCAGTTTGATTGGCTACTACAAGAACAAACAAGTTCGCTAGGAAGCCATCAAGGCAAGCAATCAAGTCCCTTTGGGAAAAAATCCCTCTCCAAGACTGAAATTCAAAAGGAACACATGAACAGGCATGTAATCTTGCTGGCAACCATGTTGGTCTACTGGTGAGTGGAAGATGGTGAAAAGCAGCAATGAAGAAATGGGCTGAGTTCAACCACGTTCCATAGACTTCCTTTGACCAGGAGATGAGAGAGAGAAGAGGACAGGCTGGTTGGTCCAAAGTGTGGTGAGAGCTGGGGACTACTGAGCCTATGGTCAATAACATAGCTACGGAGGGCTAGAACTGAGAGTGAAGCATCCAGCTGATATGAAATGAGGGGAGATGCATAAGAATGCCCAAACTTGCAGATAGTAGCCGTTTGACATTGTCTTGATGGCTTGATAATCAGAACTAAACTACAGGAAGATTAAAAAAAAAAAAATTGATAAAGGAAATTAATATAAATTGCTACAATTTAATGAACTTGATCTATACTTATGGATGTAGTAGCTCAAAATACCAACTGAGAGGGAAGGAGTCTTCACATCAAGTTATCAATACTATCCCCTCTGTGTTCCAACTTAGAAACGCGTTACCTAAAATATGGGTGCAAAAGCATGAAGTGACTGGCTTACACGTTTTCAAGAGGAAGCTTGGTTTAAAAGTATGTGGCGGAAGGTAGAGCCCCCACAGCATAGTTTTCATTTTGTCTAGGCAAATCTGGTGACAAGAGACGGGGATAAGAGTCTTAGGATTCAATGTTGTTGTTGTTATTGTTAGGTGCCATCAAGTCAGCACCGACTCATAGCGACCCTATGTGCAGCATAATGAAACAATATCCAATCCTGGGCCAACCTCACTACCGTTGCCACATTTGAGTCCAGAAATGCTGCTGCCTGGCCAATCCACCTCCTTGGGGGTCTTCTTCTTTTCCTCTGACCCTCCATCTTACCAACCATGATATCCTTCTCCAGCAACTGTTACCTCCTGACAATATATCCAAAGTATGAGAGACGAAGTTTGGCCATCTTGGCCTGCAAGGAGCACTCTGGCTGCACTTCTTCCAAAACAGATCTATTGGTTCTTTTGGGAGCCCATGGCACATTTAATATTCTCCTCCAACACCATAATTCAAAGACATAAATTTCTTCTAGGATCTTCCTTATTCATTGTCCAGGCTTCGCATCCATATGAGGTTATTGAAAATACCATGGCTTGGGTCAGGCACACCTTAGTCTTCAGGCTGACATCTTTGCTCTTCAACACTTGAAAAAGTTCTTGTGCAGCAGATTTGTATAATGCATTACATCGCATGATCTCTTGACTGCTCTTTCCGTGAGTGTTGGTAGTTGATCCAAGAAGAATGAAGTCCTTGACAGCTTCAATCTTTTTTCCATTGATAAGAATGTTGTTTATTGATCCAGTGGTGAGGATTTTTGTTTTCTTGACATTGAGATGTAATCCATATCGAAGGCTGTGCTCTTTGATCTTTACCAGTAAATGTTTTAAGTCTTCTTCACTTTCAGCAAGCAAGGTTGTATCACCTGCATATCGCAGGTTGTTAATGAGTCTTCCTTCAATCCTGATGCCACATTTTTCTTAATAGAACCCATCTTCTCATGTTATTTGTTCAGCATACAGGTTTAATAAGTATGGTGAAAGAATACAACCTTGTTGCACACCTTTCTTAATTTAAAAAATTCAGTGTTCCCATGCTCTGTTCGAACAACTGCTTCTTGGTCCAGGTACAGATTCCTCATGAGTACAATTAAGTGTTCTGGAATACCATACTTCGCAATGTTGTCCATAGCTTGTCATGATTCACACAATCAAATGTGTTTGTGTAGTCAATAAAGTATAGATAAACATCTTTCTGATATTCTATGCTTTCAGCCAAGATCCATCGGACATCAGCAATGATATCTCTCATTCCATGGCCTCTTCTGAATCCAGTTTGAACCTCTGGAAGTTCTCT
>NW_006408891.1:1403828-1405236 GCF_000296735.1 Chrysochloris asiatica | reverse complement strand
CTTCCTAGTCTGTCTTTGTCTGGAAGCTCATCTGAAACCTGTCCACCATGGGTGACCCTGTTGGTTATTTAAAATACCAGTGGCATAGCCCTCAGATTCACAGCAATTCAAGCCACCACAGCCCCACAGACAGATGAGTGGTGGCCATTTGGTTTTATGTCGAAACTGTCACTTTAAATTTTGAGATCTTTGCATATGTGTAGTAGAACCATCCAGAGGTAGGGGTCTCCATTCTCTCAGGTATCCCATCTAGTTACCAGAATGGAGGTGTGCAATCAGGGAGAGACCAATGAACAATGGACAGATATCATTCAATAGTGAGACATTTTTGTCATGACTAATTGTGACTGTCTCAACTGTAAAGATAGAAGCTTTGTAACAGAAACGAGGGAGTAGTTAATCTTATAGTACAGAAACAGCGGACCCTGGGACCATCAAGAAAGAAGAGCACAAGCAGAGTGCAGTACCCTATCCAGAGAAGCAGTGACACCAGAGATGGAGGCAGAGATGAGGAGATGGAGAGAAGGAGTAGCTGAGGACTTTGGACTCATAGAAAGAGAGGGACTGTGTGCTGGTAACCAGGAGGCAGGCTTGCAGAATGTGCCCTTTTGTTGTTTAAATTATCATCATATATTCCTGAATGTTTCTGTGGACATCCCCTTTCCTTGCCCCCTCTCCCCCCAAACAAACAAACAAAAAAAAGGGAATGGAAGCAAATACTGTTGAATGATGATGCACAGAGGAGACTAATCATAGCAATGACATGATGGTGTAAAGCTGATGTTCTCCCATGTAAACTATCACTCAGTTCACAATAAAAACTTGGGGAAACAGAAGATGTAAGGACTCGAATGGAGAGTGGAGCTACCGGCTAATGGGAAGAGAGGGCATGTGCACAAGAACGCACACACTTGCAGATGGTACCCACGTGACCTGGACCGGATGACTGGATGATCGGAGCTCAACCAGGAGAAGAAAGAAGAAGAAAAAAAAAAAGAGTGAGCTGATACAATCTGATTAACTTGACCTGTACCTACGAATGCAATGTCTCAAAAGAAGGAACAAATCCTTACAGCAAGAAACATTCCCACCCCCTCCACACACAGATTAGACAGAGGTAGGCAACTTGGACATTGGATACCCAAATGGGGAGGGGGAGACTACAAAGGCAAGAAGTGACTGGCTTACAAGCTTTCAAGAGGGAACCTAGTGCTAGGGAGCATAGCAGAAGGCAGAATCTCCAGTAGGTACTATTCAATCTGTCTGGGCGGAGCTGATGAAAGGAAATACAGACGGGTAACTCATGATATTGTAGTAAATAATGCTCATCAGGATGGATTATGAGGGTTGGAAATGCAAAGGTAGATGTTTTGTAATAAGGAAGGGAGTGATTAATTCTCCAGGATAG
>NW_006408891.1:1353734-1402176 GCF_000296735.1 Chrysochloris asiatica | reverse complement strand
AAAACATTAAAAAAAAAAAAAAAGATGTAAGTAAACACACAGAGTCACTGTGCTAAAATGAAATGGTCAAAGTTCAAATATTTCAAGAGGTAGTGTATGATGATCAAGAGCCAATGATATAGAAGGAAAAAGTCCAAGGTACACTGAAGGCATTGGCAAAGAACAAGCTCATGGAAGTGATAGAACACAAATTTATTAACAAACTGATGTGTCTCTGGAGGCATTTATTTGTCTATGCAAAAATCCTCACCACTGGACCAATAAACAACATTCTTGTCAACGTAGAAAAGATTGAAGTTGTCAAGGACTTCATTCTTGGATGAACTATCAACACTCATGGAAGCAGCAGTCAAGAAATCAAATGGTGTTTTGGATTAGGCAAATCTGCTGCATAAGAACTTTTTAAAGTGTTGAAGAGCAAAGACATCAGCTTGAAGACTAAGGTGTGCCTGACAAAAGTCATGGTATTTTCTATAACCTCATCTTCATGCGAAAGCTGGACAGTGACTGAGGAAGACTGTAGAAGAATTGATGCCTTTGAGTTATGGTGTTGGAGGAGAATATTGAAAATGTCATGGGCTGCCCGTAGAACCATCAGATCTGTTTTGGAAGAAGTTCAGCCAGAGTGCTCCTTGGAGGCTGAGATGGCCAAACTTTGTCTCTCATACTTCGGACATATTGTCAGAAGGGACCAGTCACTGGAGAAGGATATCATGTTTGGTCAGGTGGAGGGTAAAAGAAAAAGTGGAAAACCCCCAATGAGGTGAATTAGCCAAGTGCAGCATCAATGGACTCAAGTACAGTAACATTAGTGAGGTTGGCCCAGGATTGGCAGTGTTTCATTCTGCTGTGTATAAGATCACTATGAGTTGATCACTGACTTGAAGAACAACAACAGTGATTGGAATGTGAAGGTTGGAAACAAAGAGGAAGAATCAGTAGCTGGAAAATATGGTCTTGCTGATAGAAACAAAGTTAGAGATCAGGTGATAGATATTTGCAAGACCAATGACTTGCTCATTGCAAATACCTTTTTAGACAACTTGAAAAGCAATGATAACACATGAACTCAAAATACAGAATACACTAAATTCAAATTGACTACTTCTGTTGGATGAAATGGTATAAAATCTCAATATCATCAGGCAAAACATTCCAGCGACTGACTGTGGAATAGACCATCAGTTGCTCATATGCAAGTTCAAGCTGAAGCTGGAGAAAATTAAAAGAAGTCCATGTGTGCTGAAATATGAACTTGAACATATCCCACCTGAATTTAGAAACCATCTCAAGAATAGGCATGATGCATTACACAGTAATGACCTATGTCCAGAAGAGTTGTGGGTTGACATAAAGAATATAATACAGGAAGAAAGAAAAAGGTCATTTGAAAGACAGAAAAGAAAGCCAAGACCAAAATGTTTGTCTGAAGAGACTGAAAGTTGCTCCCCAGCATAGAAATGCTAAAATGAATCTAAGAAATGAAGAAGTCAAGGAACTGAACTGAAAGTTTCAAAGAGCAGCTCAAGAAGACACAATGAAGTATTACAATGAAATGTGCAAAGACCGGGATTTAGAAAACCAAAAGAGAAGAACATGTTTAGCATTTCTGAAACTCAAAGAACTGAAGAAAAATTTCAAGCAGTGGTTTGAAATATTAAAGGATTCTATGGGAAAATATTGAATGATGCAAACAGCATCAAAAGAAGAAGATAATTCAGAATGTATAGTTACTGTACCAAAAGCAAATGGTCAATCTGAAACCATTTCAAGAGGTAGCATATGATCAAGAGTCAATGGTACTGGAGGAAGGAGTCCAAGTTATACTGAAGACTCCAAGAACTGGTGGAATATAAATTGAAATGCTTCAACAATCTGATGTAGTACTGAATGTCTCACTCATCTGTGCAAAGAAATTTGGAAGACAGTTTCCTGGCTGTCGATTGGAAGAGACTGAGAAAAATCCATATTTGTAACCAGTCTAGAGATGGTTTTCCAAATGAATGAGGAAATCATTAAGCAATATCATTAATATCACATGCAAATAAAATTTTTTGGCAAATAATTTAATAATGTTTGCAACAGTACATCAACAGAAAACTGCCAAGGGCTCAAGCCAGATTCTGAAGATGACAAGGATATCTAAGGATATCCTTTCTGATGTCAGGTGAATCTTGGCTGAAAGAAGAAGATATCAAAAAGGTCTTTGCATGTGCTTTACTGACTATGCAAAGGCTTTTGACTGTGTAGATCATGACAAGCTATGGATAACATTGTGGAAAATGAGTATTCCAGAACATTTCATTGTGTTCATGAGAAACCTGTACATAAACCAAGAAACAGTTGTTCAAACAGAAGAAGGAGATATTGAATGGTTTAAACTCAGGAAAGATGTGTTCCAGGGTTGTATTCTTTCATTATACTTATTTAATCTGTATGCTGAGCAAATAATTTGATAAACTGGTTTATATGAAGAAGAACATGACATCTGAATTGGAGGAAGATTCATTAATAACCTGCAATGTGTAGATGAGATACCCTTTCTTGCTGAATATGAAAAAAGACTTAAAATACTGATGAAAATCAAAGACCACTGCCTTAAGTACGAGCTGCGACTCAATGTAAAGAAAACAAAAATCCTCACAAATGGACTAATCAATAACATTATGTTAAATGGAGAAAAGATTGAAATTGTCAAAGATTTCGTTTTGCTTGGGTCCACTACCAACACTCATCAAAGCAAGAGTCAAGAAATCAAATGATGTATTGCATTAAGTAAATATGCTGCACAAGACTTCTTCAAAGTGTTCAAGAGCAAAGATTCCAGTTTGAGAACTAAGGTAGCCTGACCCAAGCCATGGTGTTTTCAATAGCCTTATATGAAGGTAGGACAATGAATAAATCCTTAGAAGAATTGGTACATTTGAGTTGTGGTGTTGGAAAAAAATATTGAAGGTCTGTGTTGGAAGAAGTACAGTTGTAATGTTCTTTAGAAACCAGGATGCTGAGACTTGCCTTTCATACTTCAGATATGTTATCAGGAGGGAACAAATTCTGGAGAAGGACAGCATGCTTACAAAAGTGGAGAATTAGCAGAAAACAGGAAGATTCCCCCAACTTTAAGTGCCGTTGAGTCGATTCCAACCCATAGCAACCCTGTACAGGGTTTCCAAGGCTGTAAATCTTGATGGGAGTAGAAAGCTTCATCTTTCTCCTGCGAAGCTTCTGGTAGTTTCGAACTGCTTACCTTAAGGTTCACAGCGCTATTTATAACCACTACGCTACCAGAGCTCTATTGAAATAATGACAGCCAAAATGGGCTCAAGCCTAACAATTATAAGGCTGGGGCAGGTTGGTGCAGTGTTTCGTTCTGCTATGCAGTTTTGCTATGCATAGGGACCAACTCAACAGCGCTTAAAAACACCACCAGTCATGAGAGGGCAGTTTTTTCCTCACGTACTTCACAATGTGCCCATAATGGAAACTGAGTACCGGGGTACATAGTCATGAGCCATACCATGAGTTAGATGTGTGGAGTAGTAAAAATTCAAGAATCGAGGTACTCCCCATCCAGAACCTTCTGAGGTGAGACATACCCACTAGAAAGGACAAGCAGACCAGCCTGGGACAACTACAGCTACAGAAGACACATCTTTAAAGAAAGATCATCAGGAAAAACCCAAAACAAAAATGGCAGTATGATAGCTACTACAAGAATAAGCAAGCTGCTCCTCGGAAACCTTATAGAGGGCTGCTATAAGTCGGAGCTCTGGTAGCGTAGTGGTTACGAATCCGGCTGTGAACCACAAGGTCAGCAATTTGAAACTGCCAGCCACTCCACGGGAGAAAGATGAGGCTTTCTGCTCCCGTAAAGATTTACAGCCTCGGAAACCTTGTACAGGGTCGCTATGGATCAGAACCGACTCGGCGGCACTTAACAACAACAACATAAGTCGGAACCGACTTGATGGCACTTAACAACAACAACGATACCTTTGATTGGAATCCTAATGTGGCACTTTGGGATAATGCAATGAATCACAAGGTCAGTTTGAACCACAAAGTCAGTGATTTAAATTCACCAGCTGCTCCTCAGAAATCCTATATAGGATTGCTATATGTTGGAACTGACTCAAAGGCAGTTAGCAACAACAACAGTACCTATGATTATGAACCCATTTTGAAATGAGCTGCCAAGGAGTAAAGATTAAAGCACGGCTAAGGTGTGGCCCTGTAGGGTCAGCACTGGACTGTGAACCTCCAGGTCAGTAGTACAAACACACAAGCTGCTCCTTGGAAACCCTAGGGTTGCTATGACATTGATAGCACTTAACAACAACAAGTAGTAAACATAATGGAACTAAGGATGCCCCCACCTTACTAGAGAATGTGACTCAAGTTGTCACCTTTAGTTTTCTATAGGAGTATGTAGTGAATCCAATTTATAAGATTGCTTTGCACAAGTTTTTTCTCTTGCCCTGGATCTTGTAATTGGCTCATTATATCTGATTTTCAGTTCATAGGACTTTGACCCATCACCTGATCTGATTCACCAGCTCCTTCAGCCTTTGCGCTTCAACAACCTGTCGTTTGACATGTCGATTTGGGTTCCTTAGCAACTGAGACTATGTGGGTGAGAAGATTTCTCTATACTGATTTGGGACTTCCAAGTCTCCACAATTACATGACGCATATCTTTTGGCAATTGTGAGATATTGCAGCATGTTGCAGCACCCTGGAACTTGAGGGGAGGGAGGAGTGATTGATCTCAAGGACTATGGACTGTTATAACATATCAGAAAAGACAAAGAGTTGGAATATCTTTAACCACAACTCATAGGGATCAGTGTTGTGCTGTACTTCCTAAAAGAAGTTACTCATGCAATTGGTCTCAGAATGGTGGGCCTCGCTGCAATGGCCCTGACTCACTACAATATGTGGTTTCAGAGAAAGGAGGATAAACAGGAAAGGAGAAAAGTTTGGTTTCTGGATATAATACAAATCACCATGGATTGAAGTAGCTATGATATTAGTCACTTACTCAAAGCAAAAGCTATTCATGGGATACAGAATTGGTAGACATAGGTAAGTCCTGATGAATTACCTAGTTGGCGACATAGAAATACAGAGTGATAATGAAAGAGTGAAACATCAATCTTTGGGTTTTGTTAGCAGTAGTAAGTGCAATAGCAAGAAAAAAGAATGTGGGGGCTGATGGTAGCTCTGAACCAAGCCCAGAAGTGTTTAATTCAGAGCTACAATCACTTGTCTCTGACCTGACTCAGAAAAGAAGAATTAGGTTAGTACCCCTACAACCACTTGTCACTGAAAGGGCATTCCAAGAAGGGAATGGGAAAAATCAGGAAGTTATGGAAACCAGTGGATATAGTGTAAAGGAATTGCTTCAGTTTGTAGATCAGTATTGTTAGCTTGCTGAGTAACCATTACTAAAATGGATTGTGAGAGCAACTAATTTAGGGTCAGTGTCTTTAGTTTAAAATGCTACAAAATGGAAGAGTATGTTTGGGTTGATGTAAGATCCACAACTCATTATGGAAGAGTAATGAATGTTAGGTAATACAAGATCTATTTACTTTGAAAGTTAACCCAGAGGGGTTTGCCAGTCTGGTGGACTTGACAAAATTTGCAGTAAAATCTGTTTACCCTGAGAAGGGAAATTGCCCCTCTCCCTCTCTAAATACTCAATAGAGCACTTGAAAGGAAACAGCTAATGTGCTGCTTTGGGAAGCAGTGTTAGAATGTCTTTATGGTGATCACAATATTCTTACAATTCAAATGCTCCCTATACAAATCATGGCAGATGTGGTAATCAAGGGAGCCCCATCTACATGAATACCTCATGGAACCTTGTTATTAAATGCCATTGAGTTATTTCCAACTCATAGCAACCCTCTTTAGGATTTCTGAGGAGTAACTGGTGGGTTTGAACCACTACCTTGTAGTTCAAATCAACTTTGCAGTCCCGTGCTTATGCTACAGCACCACACTAGGATTCCCCCATATAAAAAAAGTAGCAATGTAAAACTAATGCTCTGCCATGTAAACTATGACATAATTCACAATAAAACATTTTTAAAAAGTAGCAATCCAAGAAGCCATGTCAGAATTATTGATACAACTTCCCCACATGGAATTTACAGATGCAAGAAACATAAGAGTAATAAGTGAATAGGAAGATGCAATTGGGACAGAATTTACCCCAGCAGGAGAGAAATTTTTAGATGGTTACTGAGAAATGGGATGAGTATAGAGGACACTGATGGAGTTGATACGAAGGTTTTAATACAGCACTACAGGAGATTGGATGGACCAAAGGAAACTTCTGCTGCTCACCCAGTGCTAAAGAGGCCTAAATAAATCAATTCTACTCACCTGAGCCTGGAAGAATTTCATTGTGAGAATTCCCACCTGGGACTATCTGGAACGTGGCTCAGCTAGTATATCAAGATTAGGCTTGACAAGGAGGTCTTCTGATCCAGTCCTAGCAGGTGAACTGAGACCATATACACGTGTGGGTAAAATTACTCAGGGATGGCGAGAGACTTTGGGGGGATTCCTGGACACAGGATTTCAATGTACTGCTATCTCAAAACCATCTAGTAATATCTTAAAGGGACCTGATAAGGTACTGGACCACAAGGTAGGATTGAACCACAAAGTTGGTGGTTTGAACTCACCAACTGCTTCTCAGAAACAGTATACAGAGTCATTGTGAGTCAGAACCAATTCAACAGCACTTAACAACAGCAACAACAAAATTAGACTCGGGGGTAGGGAATACAATGGTTGATGGGACTAAAGTAAAAGTTTTGATGAGAATTGGATTATATTTATTGGTCCAGTGGTGAGGATTTTTGTTTTCTTTATATTGAGGTGCAACCCATACCAAAGGCTGTGGTCTTTGGTCTTCATCAGTAAATATTTTAAGTCCTTTTCATTTTTAGCAAGCAAGGTTGTATCATCTGCATATCACAGGTTGTTAATGCATCTTCCTTCTATCCTGATGTCACATTTTTCTTCATATAAACCTAGCTTCTTGGACTATGTGCTCAGCATACAGACTGAATAAGTACAGTGAAAGAATGCAACCCTTACACACATCTTTCCTAATTTAAAACCATTCAGTGTTCCCTTGTTCTAGTTGAATACTTGCTCTGGTATTCTCTGCTTTCAGCCAAGATCCATCTGATGTCAGCAATTATATCCCTCATTCCACATCCTCTTCTGAATCCAACTTGAACCTCTGGAAGTTCTCTGCCACTATATGGTTGCAGCCATGTTTGAATTATCTTTAGCAAAAATTTGCATGCATGGTATATTAATGATATTTTCCAGTGATTTCCACATTCTGTTGGATCACCTCTCTTTTGAATGGTCACAAATATGGCCAGTCAGTTGGCCAGGTAACTATCTTTCAAATTTCTTGGCCTAGGTGAGTGAGTGCCTCCAGTACTGCATCAGTTTGTTGAAAAATTTCTATTTGTATTCCATCAATTCCAAGAGTCTTGTTTTTTTGCCAAAAACTTCAATTCAGCTTAGATTTCTTTCTTCAGGATCATTGGCTCTTGATCATATTCTATCTCTTCAAATGGTTGAACATCAGCCATCTCTTTTTGGTCTAGTGATGCCATGTGTTTCTTCAATCTTCTTTTGAAACTTTCTGCATCATTTAATATTTTGCCCATATAATCCTTCAGTATTTCAAGTCAAGGCTTGAATTTTTTCTTCAATTCCCTCAGTTTGAGGAATGCTGACTGTGCCCTTTCCTTTGGGTTTTATTAATTCCAGGTGTTTGCACATTTCATTATAATATTTGACTTTGTCTTCTCGAGCTGCCTTTTGAAATATTCTATTCAGCTCTTTAACCTCCTCATTCCTTCTGTTTCCTTTAGCATTTCTACGCTAGAGAGCAAGTTTCTCTTCTGACACTCATTTTGTTCTTTTCCTTCTTTCTTATCTTCTTAATGATCTTTTACTTTCTTCCTGCATGATGTTCTTGATGTCATCCCACAACTCTTCTGGTCTTAGGTTTTTAGTGCCTAAAATGCATCAAATCTGCTCTTCAAAAGATTTCTAAATTCAGGTAGACTATGTTCAAGGTCATATTTTGGCTCTTGTGGACTTGTTTTAATTTTCTCCAGCTTCAGCCTGAACCTGCATATATGAGCAATTGGTGGTCTGTTCCATAGTTCTCCCCTGGTCTTGTTTTGGCAGATGATATGGAGGTTTTACCCATTCTCTTTCCACAGTAGTCAGTTTGATTTCTGCGTATTCCATTAAGTAAGGTTCATGTGTATAGTTGACACTTATGTTGTTTAAAAAAGTTATTTGCAACGAAGAATTCATTGGTCTTGCAAAATTCTACCATGATATCTCCAGCATAATTTCTATCACAAGGCCATATTTTCCAATAACTGACCCTTCTTCTTTGTTTCTAATCTTTGCATTCCAATTGCCAGCAAATATCATGCATCTTGATTGCATGTTTAATTTATTTTAGACTGAATAAGTTGTAGAATTCTTCAATTTCATTATCACTGGCTTTCGTGATTGGTGTGTAAGTTTGAATAATAGTGGTATTCACTGGTCTTCCTTGTAGGTGTATGGATATTATACTGTCACATACAGGCTTGTGCTTCAAGACAGATCTTAATATACTTTTTTTAATAATGAATGCAACATCATTCCTTCTTAATTAATAATTCCTGGCATAGGAAACCATGTAATTGTCAGATTAAAAATGGCCAATACCAGTTCATTTCAGGTCACTAATGCATAGGATCCAACACTCGTCTATCAGTTTGTCATACTTTTTTTAATAATGAATGCAACATCATTCCTTCTTAATTAATAATTAATTAATTAATTATTTTTAATAATGAATGCAACATCATTCCTTCTTAATTAATAATTAATTAATTAATTGCTGTGATTCTGGAAGCTATGCCATGGGTATTTTAAATACCAGGAGAGTCTCCTATGGTGGACAAATTTCAGATGAGCTTCCAGATGAAGATAGACTAGGAAGAAGTAGAGATGAACTACTTGCAAATATTTAGTCACTAAAAATCTAATGAATAGCAGTGAAACACTGTCAGATATAGTGACAGAATATGAAGCCCCCCAACTTGTAAGGCACTAGAAAAGTGACTGGGGAAGAGCTGCCTCCTCAAAGAAAAAAGAAGACCCCCCAGCAAGTGAGATAGATTGGCAAAGTGGCAGTATCAGTGGGCTCAAGCGTAGTAAGGATTGTGAGGTTGACCCAGCACTGGGCAGTGTTTTGTTCTGTTGTGCATAGGGTCACGCTGAGTCAGTACCGACTCAATGGTACCTCATAACAACAATCCTAGAATATTGATGTTTATACATTCCCTTTCATTTTGACAATTTGCAATTTTCCTAAATTCATACTATGTACATTCTATGTTCTGATTATTAATGGGTGTTTGCAGCTGTTTCTATTTATCTGAGTTGTGCCCCACCAGAAAATGAAGGTCTTGAAGTATTACTCTGTTTGTGTCATCAAGGGCAACTCTTCTTTGAGGAGACATCTCTTCCCCGGTGGAATTTTGAGTGCCCCCCAACCTGAGAGGCCAATCTTTCGGAACTATATCTGACTATTTTCTTGTGCTCTTCATCATGTTTCAGTAGTCTTTGACAACTTCAATGTTTTTTCCACTTATCATGATGCTGTTTATTAGTTCAGTGGTGAGGATTTGTTTGTTTTCTTTACATATTGAAGAATGATGTTTTAAGTCCTCTTTGTTTTCAGCAAGCAAAGTTGTATCATCTGCATATCTCTAGTTATTAGTGTGTCTTCCTCCAGTCCTTATGCCATGTTTTTCTTCAAATAATCCAGCTTCTTGGAATATTTGCTTAACATACAGATTGGATAAAAATGGTGAAAGATTACAACCCTGGCATATACCTTTTCTGATTTTAAA
Source organism: Chrysochloris asiatica (assembly GCF_000296735.1). Taxonomy (NCBI): domain Eukaryota; kingdom Metazoa; phylum Chordata; class Mammalia; order Afrosoricida; family Chrysochloridae; genus Chrysochloris; species Chrysochloris asiatica. Next base: position 1,392,211 of record NW_006408891.1, on the reverse strand, counting down.
CCATTCAGAGTTCCCTTGTGTTTAAACGACTGCCTCTTGTTCTATATACAGGTTCCTCATGAGCACAATGAATTGTTCTGGAATACTAATTTTTTGCAATGTTATCCATAGTTTGTCATGATCCATATGGTTGAAAGCCTTTGCATAGTCAATAAACACAGGTAAACATCTTTATGAATGTGCTTCAACCAAGATCCATCTGATATCAGCAATGATAGCCCTTGGTCCATGTCCTCCTTATAATCTGACTTCAACCTCTCGCAGTTCCAGGTCAATGAAATGTTGCACTCATTTTTAAATTACGTTTTGCAAAATTTTACTTGCATATAGTATTAATGATATTGTCAGATGATTTCCGCATTTCTTTGGGTCACCTCTCTTTGAAATGGGCACAAATATGGATCTTTTCCAATCAGTTGGCCAGATAGTTGTCTTCCAAATTTCTTGGCACAGATAAGTGAGTGCCTCCAGTACTATGTCAATTTGTTGATCAGTTTCCATTTGTATTCAATAAATTTCTATGGTCTTGTTCACCCATGCACTCAGTGCACCTTAGACTTCTTTGCTCTAGTACCATTAGCTCTTGATCATATGCTACCTCTGGAATTGTTTGAACATTCAGCACTTCTTTTTGGTACTTTGTCTCTGTGTATTCCTATCATCTTATTTTGATGCTTTCTTTATCATTCAATATTTTCCTGTAAAACCCTCCAATATTGCAAGTCTAGGTTTGATTTTTTTTTCCAGTTCACTCAGATTGAAAAATGCTGAGCATGTTCTTCCCATGCTTTTTAACTCCATGTTTTGCACATTTCATTGTAACACTTGATTTTATCTTCTCTAGCTGCTCTTCAAAAAAATCTGTTCAGCTCTTTTACCACCTCATTTCTTCCATTTGCTTTAGCATCTCTACGCTGCAGAGCAAGTTTCAGAGTCTCTTCTGACATCCATTTTGTCTTACTTTACCTCCATCCCTCTTTCTGTCTTTTTTCCTTCCTTCCTTTCTTCCTTGTCTTCTTAATGACTTTTTGCCATCTTCCTGTATGATGTTCTTGATGTCATTTCACAATTCTTTTGCTCTTCTGTCATTAGTGTCTAAAACACCAAATCTCATCTTGGGATGATCTTTAAATTCAGGTGGGATATAGTCAAGGTCACATTTTGGATCTAGTGGACTTGTTTTTATTTTCTTCAGCTTCTGCCTGTACTTTCATATGAGCAATTGATGTTCTGTTCCACAGTCTGTTATTGGCCCCACATTGACTGATTATATGTGCCACCGTTTCTTCCCTCAGATGTAGTTAATTTGATTTCTATGTATTCCATTTGGTGAGGTCCGTGTGTATAGTCATTGTTTTAAAACGGTATCTGCAATGAAGAAATCAATGGTCTTTCAAAATTCTATTGTTTCTATCAACAAGGCCATATTTTTTCAAATACTTGTCCTTTCTCTTGGTTTCCAAGCTTTGCATTCCTATCACTAGCAATTATCAGTACACCTTGATTGCATACTTGAGCGATTTCAGATGGAAGAAATTGGTAGAATTATTTACTTAAGTGGTTTGTGCATAATTTGAATAATAGTGGCAGTATCTACTCTACCTTGTAAGTTTATGGATATTATCCTATCACAGAGAGCATTATACTTCATGATAGATCTTGAAACATTCTTTTTAATGATGAATGTGACACCAATCCTTTTCAATTTGTCACTCAAGCCATAGTAAACCATAAGAGCGTCAGATTCACAATGGCCAATAGCAGTCCGATATAGTTCACTAATGCCTATCTATCTTTATGAGTTCCATTTCATTTTTGACATATTTCAAAATTTCCTATATTCATACTTCATACATTCCCTGTTCTGTTTATTAATGGATGTTTACAGCTGTTTCTCCTAGTTTTGGTCCGATGTCTACCAGCAACTGAAGGTCCCAAAAGCTTTTTTGTGCCATTAAAGTTAACTCTACTCTAAGGAGGCAGCTCTTCCCCAGTAGTATTCTGAGTGTCTTTCAACCTGAGTGTCTCATCTTCCAGCTCTGTACCTGACAACATTCTGATACTATCCATCATGTTTCAGTATTCAATATCCTAGTGCTATCTAACAGTGTTCCACTGCTATTCATAGGGTTTCCAGTGGCTCCACATTCAGAAGTAGTCTGTCTCTCCTTCTTCCTACTCTGTCTTTACCTGGTATTGCAGCAAAAACCTGTTCACTATGGTACCCTGCTGGTATTTAAAAAACTGTTTCATATCTTCTAGCATTACAGCAACAAGTAAGCCACTACAGTAAGGCAAATTAACAGACAGCTGGAGACACTCTTTCTTATTAAGTGCACTTGAGTCAGTTATGACTCGTAGAGACCCTGTAAAGGGTTTCCAAAGGGCGGCTTGTGAGTTTAAACTGCAAACCATAGGTTCAAACCAACCTGCAAATCCAGTGTTTATACTACAAGATCATGGAGACCGCAGAGGTGTAGAATTAAAGGATTTGGGGTCAAATCATTTCACATTTATTTTAGCTTTGCAGATTCTAAGAAACAGGACCTTGAATCTACGTCTAATCCCTGATGATAATCAGATTGCTTTGTTCCTAACAGAATCTTAAAACAATGTTTCTAATGGAATATAGCCAAAGGCGCTCAACCCTTCTCCTTGTGAGTGATGACTGCCTTCTCAACAGTATCTCCTGAACAAAGATCTGTGATAAGACAATTCAAAACAGAGTCCTCTAGCCCTTTATTAGAATTATGCAGTCCAAGCTAAACCTCATAAAAGTTCCTTAGTGAGTCCTCAGTGAGGTGCTCCCACTTACCCCAATTTACGTGTGTACAGATGTCTAAAGTTAACATATTTAACTTTCCTTGAGAGCTTTACTTATATAAGTTGTCTAGCTGTTATCGTGCTTGCAAAGTCGGATGCTCAATAGCTTCTGGTAAACAGATTAAACCTGACATTAAAAGCAATAAGTAAAGTAGTGCAGGCCTACATACTGCGCTTCAATGTTTGTGAGATGAAAAATGAGTGGCAGCAAGGCAATGCTACATAAAGTGGAGACTCCCAGGATGCGAACAGTTTCCACTGCACTGAAATCAGAAGGACCCTGGGCATCGCATCTCAGGACAACCAAGAGGCAGTGCGCAAGCGCAGTGCTATAGGCCACGCCTCTGTCCTTTCCAGCGCTTTCGTTTCCATCCGGGTCCTTAGGCTCCGCGCTCCCGCATTGGTCGCGGTATAACCCTGAGGTTGATGCATGTTGGTTAGTCCCACTCTTCTTGTTTCGGAAAAAACGGTGGGTCAGCGGGTGAGTCTAGGGTGGCAGAATGTCCCTGGTGTTACTGTTGTCCCCTCGAGTGGTTTTTATGTTAAGACGGGGAACGAAGGCGTATTGGGGTCCCGAGCACCTTGAGTTGGGGGTGGGTGGGGTCTTTCCTCCAAAACCTGCTTGGTTTTCGTCACGGAAATTGGATCTGGTGGCTTTCTCTTGACAGCATCCCCCACACTTGTTAGAAATTAGTAACAGTCGTTCTTTAATTTGCGTTCGTTGTAGTTTGCGGAGTGATTGGGCCCAGCAGTACCGCCTTCTGCGCAGCCACAGCCGACCTTTCAGCCGCTGCGCGCCCCCTTCCTGGTCGGAGCTTCGGAGACCTTTTCGAGTTAGGGGCAACACGGTGTACGGGATAAACTCAGCAGGGATTGTGGAAGTTGTGGCAGTACCATTTACTAGCTCTGTAACCTGGGTGTTGACTAAATTCCCTCCAGCTTTGCAATTCTGAGACTTGCATTGAGCAGCCCAAGTGATGCTCATCCAGAGTGAATCAGCACCAGAGGGGAGATGAGGAAAAGAGTGGTGTTGGGTCTTGTTTTTCAGTTTTATCTGGTTGTAAGGCCAAAGAATGGCGCCGGGGCCACAGCGGTTTGGATCTTTGAAGACTAGAAAAAGCTGGGAAGCCACGTTTATTTATTTCGATCAGTGTTCCGTAGACATTTTAGTTTCTTGTGGGTAAAGGGGCTCTGGTGGCACGTAAGTATTGGTCGGCTAACTCAAAGATCAGTGGTTCGAACCCACCAACATTTCTGCGGGAGATTCAGTCTACTCTAGTCGTAAACCACTCCATTGCAGTGGACTTGGCAATGGGTGAGTGAGGAGATCCAGACTTTTGAAGCTGAACTCTGCACCTGTTGAGAATTGATACGCAAAACAACAAACAACTTGCTTGTACTTGACGCATCTCCCAAAAAAGTTAGCTTGCCTGTTCTTTTTCTAATTTAATCTGATTATAAGAATCACTTACAATATTTGTAAAAGTACAGCTTCAGTGAACCCCATTTCAGATCTGTCGAGTCGGGTTGAGGAGCAGCTGGTGAGCTTGAACTGCCGACCTTGCAGTTCAAACAGCGTATTAACCCACATTGCTACACCAAGACTCCCAAAGTAAAATGGAGCAGAAAGTCTCATGTTTTATTCACAGTCCCCCTGGCAGTTTCAAACTGTAGACCTTCAGATTCACGGCCCGACTCACAACCACTATGTTACCAGAGCTTCCCTATTTGTTGTTGTTGTTGTTAAGTGCCATCGAGTCGGGTCCGACCCATAGCGACCCTGTACAGGGTTTCCGAGGGTGTAAATCTTTACGGGAGTAGAAAGCCTCATCTTTCTCCCGCGGAGCGGCTGGTAGTTTCGAACCGCTGACCTTAAGGCTCGCAGCCCGATTCGTAACCACTACGCTACCAGAGCTCCTTTCCCTATTTGTTAGGGGGTCTGGAAATCTGTGTTTTTAATAAGCACCTTAAGGAGCCTTTGTCGTGTTGTAATATAAGCGCTGAATTGCTAACCTCAGGTTCGGCAGTTCAAACCCACCAGCCACATTATTCAAGATTTACAGCCTTGGAAATACATGGTTTCTGTCAATCAGAATTGACTTGATGGCAGTAGGTTTGGTTCTATAGCTTTAAATGATTCTTACTAATAAGGCACTTTATGACTAATAATGCACTTTATGAAAGCTTAACATTAGAAGCATGAGTATTTGAATGATGAGATACACTTTTTAAATTTTTAGTTCATTCCATCACTTAATCCATTTGTAATATGGGCAGTGAACTTCTCAAGAGTCTCTCAGTTTTGGTATCTGAATAACAAGAATGTTAATTTCTACCTCAGACACTATTATTTTAGTCCTTTAATGTCTGTTTCTTGTGTGGTGCTATGGGTTAATGTGCTTAACTGCAAAGTCAGTTTGAACCACAGGGTTGGCCGTTCCAGCTCACCAGCTGCTCCTTGGAAACAGTGTCGCTATGGGTCAGAACCTACACCCTACACGACAGCACTTAACAATGGCAACAATATTTATCTTTTGTGTCTACAAAATCTTGCATAGTATTTGGTATTTACCATCGGAAATGTTTTGAATGAGCTAAATAGCATGTAAAATATCTGCAGCAGAGACGATACTTCGGAAAGCTCTATATCTCTTCCCCTTCTTCCTTCCCTTTTGATATTTTTGTTAATCGTTTTACAATGAATCTTATTAGCAATGAATCATTTGATGGTCATAACAGTAAATATTCTTGATTCTTTTGAAATTCCTTCAGCTGTTGAATTATTGGTGAATTCAAATGGAGGCCAAGTCCCTTTGTTGAACTGCATTTTTTACTTTTTGCATAAATTATCAATGAATGCTCTTGCTCTTTTGTAAGTGTACCAAAATTCTGTATCATTATGTTCTTAAAAACATCATTTGTTGTCGTTGTTAGGCTCCATGTGGTCTTTTGCTTTGTAATAAGACTGAATTTATCAATTTAAACAATTTGATTTATTATTCTATGTAAAGCATGTGGATAAATAACTCAGGAATGTTGAAGTGCTTTTGTAAAAGGATTGGTATTGAGGTTGATCCATTTAAATAGAAAACCTAAGAATTAAAATCTTGGAATTATGGTTTAAAGTACACTATATTAATGTTATAAATCAAGATTTATATAAAAGGCACTGTAGGATAAGCACTTGACTGTTAAGCTGGTTTGAACTGCAAGATTGGTGGGTCAGATGCACCAGCAGCTTCTCTGAAACCCTAAACAGGGTCGCTATGAGTCAAAACTGACTTGTTGGCACATAACAACAACAATATGTCTTAAAGAAAGAGCCTTTATGATGCAGTGATTAAGGGCTCAGCTGCTAACCAAAAGGTGGATGGTTCAGTGGTGGCTCTGGGGTTAAAAAATGACTGATCACTTATCTGCATCATCATTTTTCTTGTTGTTTTTAAGTGCCATTGAGTTAGTTCGGACTCATAGTAACCCTATTATATGGTTTCTGAGGAACAGCTAGTGTGTTTGAACTGCAGACTTTGTTGTTTGCAGCCCAATGCTTATCATAGAGCACGAAACCGGAAGTCATTTTTCTTACCCTTAGGAAAAAACCTTCTTTTTCCTCTCCAAGGTTAGCAGTTTTTGTAGTTTGCTTTACTTTGTTTGTAAATTTTGTTGCATTCAAGTAAAATTAAATGTTTTCATTAAAAATAGAGTGTCTAGTATGTTCCTGTTGTTATAAAATTATCTGTGTATCTTACCTGCTTATATGTTGTTGTTGTTGTTGTTGTTAAGTGCTGTCCAGTTGGTTCCTACATAGTGACCCTGTGTAGGGTTTCCAAGCAGCGGCTGGTGAGTATGAACCGCCAACCTTGCAGTTTAAACCAGCCTCGTGGTCGAGTGCTTATCCTATAGCACCACACCAGGACTCCACGTATGTTTGTGTTGAAAATTATATCTTTGTGATGAAATTTGGGTTCTGTTTTTTTTTTCTCTCTCTGTGGCTTTTTGTATTAATTGAAATTTTTACTATGAACATAATTTTTCACAAAAACACTTTAATAATAAAATTTAGCTGTTACATTCTTTATATGGAGAGTTCTAGATTTGAATAAGTAACTCCTAAGTTGTTGATTAATCATTAATATAATTAATTTGCAATGATAAAACGAATACTACTCTGTTTGCCTTTAGGCGTGGTTTATGTTTGATTAGTAAGATATGTTGTCCCTGTAGAAGCCATATGGTGTATTGTCTTTATAATCAGTTAGTTTTGTTTTGCATTCTGCTACTTCTTGCGAAACCTCAATAAAGTTCTGTGATTCCCTTTCCTTATGTACTAAAACTGGCAGTTATGTTTATTTCAATAAGACAATTCATACTCTTTGTAAATAATCTTTGTAACTTATAAATATTAATGTTTGCATTTATATGGCTTAGAATCCAGGGTCTACTCAAAAGAACAACTATTATTACTGTTTAAACGTGCAGATGTGACTGTACGTATGCATGCCCTTTATAAACTTATCAGTATATTATACTTTTGTTTGTCATTGTGTAAATTACTTAAAACAATTCTACAATGGACTTTTTTCAGGATTGAACTTCTTTTCCTGGAAGCTGTGCATCATCATAATGAGACTTGTAATTCTTGATAACTATGACTTGGCTAGTGAATGGGCAGCCAAATACATCTGTAATCGCATCATTCAGTTCAAACCTGGACAGGACAGATATTTTACTTTGGGCTTACCAACAGGTAATAAACAACTTTTCCATTTTAGATAATTAAGATGGCAGGACTGTAGGCCTACTTTTAGTAAAATATTTTACCTATTTGTATCTTGCTTTAGTGTTGCTTAATCATGTTACTGTATAACAAAAAAAAAAAAAAAAAAAATCAGAAATGTGTATATTTAGTGCCTAAATTTAGTTCCTATTTTCTTGTATTCCATTTCTACCTCACCTTGTTGTTAAGTGCTGTCGAGTTGGTTCTGACTCTTAAACTGTATAAGTATTCCAAGGAGTGGCTGGTGGATTTGAACCATTGACATTTTGGCTAACAGTCCAGTGCTTATCCTACAGTGCCATATCACGACGCCTCTAGCTCACCTACCACTCTAAAATGCAATAGCTGAAATGATTATCATAGTATTTTTGTAACTTTCTATAGTGATCTTTAAGGAGCTCTGGTAGCATAGTGGTTGCGAATCGGGCTGCTAACCTAGGGTCAGAAGTTCTAAACTACCAGCTAACCCATGGGAGAAAGATGAGGCTTTCTGTTTCTGTAAAGATTTTCAGCTCGGAAACCCTGTACAGGGTCTCTATGAGTCAGAATCGACTCCACGGCACACTACCACCACTATAGTGATCTTTGTTTGCTTTTAGGTGTATTGCTTTCTCAGTTTATATGTTTTCTTTCTGATAGCATAGATGAATCGGGCTGCGAACCTTAAGGTCAGCCGTTCGAAACTACCATCTGTTCCTCGGGAAAAAGATGAGGCTTTCGGCTCCTGTAAAGATTTACAGCCTCGGAAGCCCTGTACAGGGTTGTTATGAGTCGAAACTGACTCCACAGCACATAACAACAACAAATTATATGCTGTAGTACTGGTATCACCGTGGGATAAGTACTAGAGTGCTAACGTTGGCAGTTCAAACACACCAACTGGTCCGTGGGAGAAAAGATTTACTGCCTTGGAAACCCTATACTGGGAGGCTATGAGTCGGAACTGACCCCATGGCATCTAAAAATAACAACAAAATATGCACTGTTATTAATTTTACTTCATCTGTCTTATATTCTGTTAATTTATTATTGTTTTAGTATTTGTATGTTTATTTTCCTTCCAGAAGTTTTATAAGTGAAACATTTGAAGACTTGTTATGTCTTTATCATAGAATGAACAAAGCACTAATTACATATTTTACTGGGTTTAGTTCTGTTAAGGATTCTTTTCAAATATAAACATAGTGTCTTTGATCTTATAGTACTTTATTTGATATAGTAGACTTTTGACTTCCACAGGAGAATTTATGTACTTGAACCAGAGCTGCTAGTTTCTTGGTGGCAACAAACCATTTTACTCTATATTCCTGAACCTTGGTTACCCTTCCTGTAAGATAAGGATGATGGTGCTGTTTTGAGGTTCAAATACTTGAATATTGTAAATGCTATGTTAATTTTAAGTTTCCATAAGGGTATTTTATTTTAAAAGAATATTTTTTCCTCCTATTCTCCTTCTGGACATGCTAACTATATTCAAGTTACAAATCATCATTTTTTTTCAATCGTGGTAATTTCCATGAATAGTACTTCTTAGCAGATCATATTGCTTTTTGTGTGTGTTGTTTTGTTTTGTTCCAGGGCAGTAGATGTGGGTTGCAGTGGTACTTCCCTTACTGTGTCCATATATGATATAGGATTCTTGGTGGCTAAACTTGGGTTTTGTATAAATGTGCATATTGTAAATCTGAATTACACTCAAGATAGTTGCTCTAATAACTTCATTTTAAATATAATGCAGAAATAAACAGTGGTGTGAGTGTAGGGGTAGAAAGGTGTCAGAGTTATTAATGCCAATAGTGCTAAACATGTGTTTGTATATGTAGGTCTATATCTTAGTCTGCTGTAATTTAGAGAACATTTATGCAGGGTCACTGTGAGTTGGAACCAACTCAGTGGTGTATAGCAGTAGTACACCTACCAAGGCAGTATTTCTGGAAAACTTTTGTTGCCATTTTTTACTGTTGTCCTTTCTTGACCAATGACAGTGTTAGTTGCACCTGTTCACCCATTGCTTTTGACTTCTGAACATACATATCTGTAATTACAAGTACTATGCTGTATTATTATTATCCCACCACCAAGCACAGTTTCTCCTCCATAGGAGGTCTAGTGACACAGTGGTCAAAGCACTCAGCTAGCACTAACTGAAAGGTGTGTTGTTTGAATCTACAAGCTACTCAGAGGGAGAAAAATGTATAGTCCACTTCTGTAAAGGTTTACATCCTTGGAAACCCTATGGGACAGTTCTACTCCGTCTCCTAGGGTGACTACGAGTCAGAATTGACTTGATGGCAATAGGTTTTGGTTTTGGTGTTTGCTCAATATATATACTTAATTGAAGTGATTTTAATGAGCCTGACACTTAAGCACTTGCATGCTGTAGGCCTGACTTGCCTCTCAGCTATACCTTCTACCACCCTCTTCTACTGCATCATTCTAGGCAGATTGGACTGCTTATAGATAAAAAATTAAGGCAGGAAGTTGGTGGCTTCTTTACTTTTATTCATGTTACTAGCATATAATAGAAGGAAAAGTATATGAGCTTTGAAAACCCACAGATCTAGATTTGAATCCTTGGCTTCACTGCCCTGTGACATTTGGGAAATTTCTTACTATTTTTGACCCAATTTTCCCAGCTTCAAATTGAGAAAGTTAGTGGGAGACTCCCAAGGTTGTTAGGTTTGCATGAGGTAACATATAACATCAGCACAGCATCTAGCAGATGATAGGCATATAGATGGCATCTCTGAACCTCCTTCTTTTCCTTGTTCTTGAGACATTGCTCCCTACCCATCTTTGCTCTTTGGAATTCCGCTCCTTCAATAAGCAGTTGAATAAAGTCACCTTTTTTGATTTCTCCTCTGGTAGACTTTTCTTCTTTGGTTCACTGCAAATACTCCCGACTTTTAGATTATTTACTGTTTTTTCTTGTGTCATGGTTATTTTATATTTATTTTAGTCCTGTTTTGTGAGTTCTTCTAAGACAGAACCATAGTTTTTGTTGTTGTGAAGTTCCGATTCATAGCAACCCTGTATACCATTTCCAGGGAGTGGCTGGTGGGTTTGATTTGGTTAGCAGTCCAGTGATTATCCTACAGCATCACACCAGAACTCCATTGTATTAGTACTATTTTGTGAGTTCTTCCAAGAAAGAACCATAGTAGACCCTTGTTGAATATTGGTTGTGTGCATAAGTATTACAAAGCATATATTAAAATGAAATGTCTTAACCAGTTTACCCTGTGCCATACCTTTGTTGTTTTTCATTCTTTTAGGCACTTTGATTAAAATGTAGAAAATGAAAGTGTTCTTTGTCATCACCATTGTAACAACTTCTCACTTTTTATTCACACATCATTAAATAAATGAGGGAACCCTGTAACTATTTTCTTGACACTGAAAGATACCAGACAGATTTCTTTATGCTTCTAAATAAGAAGAAGGGAAAACATGTTGCTACCTGCAGTTGAGTCGGTTCTGACTCATAACCACCCTATGCACAAAGAACGAAACACTGCCTGGTCTGCACCATCCTCACATTTGTTATGCCGGAGCCCATTGCTCCTGCCACTGTGTCCATCTTATCTCCGTGGGGGTCTTCCTATTTTTCATTGATCCTCCACTTTACTAAGCATGATGCCCCTCTCCAGGGACTGGTCCCTTCTAATAGATACATGTCAGAAGTGTGAAAGATGAAGTCTTTCCTTTTTGGCTTTTAAGTAGCATTCTGGTTGTACTTCTTCCAGTACAAATTTGCTTGTTTTTCAGGCAGTCAGTGATAGATACTTTTAATGTTCTTCTCTAATACCATAATTCAAACGCATAGATACTTCTATGATTTTCGTTATTCACTGTCCAACTTTCACATGTATATGAGGGTATTGAAAATACCATTGCTTGGGTCAGGCCCACTTTAGTCCTCAAACTGACATGTTTGCCCATGAACACTTTAAAGAGTTCTTGTCCAGCAGATTTGCCTAATGCAATACATCATTTGATTTCTTGACTGCTACTTCCATGTTGATTGTGCACGAGAACAAAATGAAATCTTTGACAACTTCAGTCTTTTCTCCATTTTTTATCATCATTTATTGGTCTAGTTGTAAGCATCTTTGTTTTCTTTATGTTGAAATGTAATCCATACTGAAGGCTGTGATCTTTGATCTTTGTCAATAAGTGTTTTAAGTTCTCTTCTCACTCAGCACGCAAGGTTGTGCCTTTGGCATATCTTTCGTTGTTAATGATTCTTCTCTCCAATCTTGATCCCATGTTCTTCATATATTCCAGCATCTCGTGTTAGTTTCTCAGTATACAGATTGAATAAATATGGTGAAAGATACTATCTTGGTACACATCTTTCCTGATTTTAAACTATTTGGTGTCCTCATGTTCTGTTTGAATATGATTAACTCTTGATCTGTGCACTTGTTCCTTATGAGCACAGTTAAATGTTCTGGAATAGCCATTCTTCACAATGTTGTCCGTAGATTGTCATGATTCACATAGTCGAAGGTCTTTCCATAGTCAGTATAGCACAGGCAAGCATCTTTCTGGTATTCTCTGCTTTCATCTAAGATCCATCTGACATCAGAAGGGATATCCCTAGATCCATGTTATCTTCTGAATCTGGCTTGAACCTCTGGCATTTACCTCTCAGTGTACTGTTAAAGCCATTTTTGAATTATCGTCAGCAAAATTTTAGTTGCATGTGGTATTAATGATATTGTCCAATGATTTTTGCATTCCGTTTGGTCACCTGTCTTTAAATGGGTACATTTCAAATATCAATTGATTTTATAAAGCATATAAAGGAATCACATTATAAATTAATAAAACTAACAAAGTGCAAGAAGTATTAAAAAGCCAAGATCCCAGTTCCTAGAGATCCTCTCTAAAATCACTTATATCGTTCTGCATTTTCCTTTCTTTCTTACTTTACATTATACATTTCAACAGAACCAAGCTGAAGGTAATATAAAATAGGCTTTTTACAATTAAAAAATCTTAATAGCTTAAGTTCTTCACTTAATCCTTGCCAGTTTCAGAAAATATTTTGAAAGTAAGGGCAGTATTTAATGTAGCTCCGGTGTCCCCTTTGATTTCACTAAGTGGTCAGCATTTGGTATATTTGCGTATCATTTATACTAGAAATCCCTCTGAATAATAAAGTTTTTTCTTTTTTTTTCCCACAAAAAGTTAGATGTTAATTTTTCTTTTAAATACACTCTTGTAATTTATAATAGTGATTTGAAATATTCAACAATTCAAGAATAGTTTTCCAAACTATAATTTTTAATGATAGATTTTAGGTTTATTCAGCAAATTCTATAAATCATACATTTTTTTCAACAGTTAATTTCTCTGATTAATATTTTTTCCATCAAATGGAAGAAATTAAAAATAGACTAAATGGTTCAGTATATATTTGTTAATTGAATATGTATCTAAAGAAGTAATTGCATAATAAATTTGAAATATAGAATAATTGTTAACAAAGAAAGTATAAAGATAAAAACTCTTTAAAAATCGATTTTCAAGTTATGTTAGAAAGCATAATCTTTTTTTTAATCTGTTTTAGGGAGTACGCCTTTAGGCTGTTATAAAAAACTGATAGAGTACCACAAGAACGGAGACCTTTCTTTTAAATATGTAAAGACTTTTAACATGGATGAATATGTAGGTAAGCTGTATTTGAGTATACCAAATATATTATTTGAAAATATTTTACATTTTTAATAAAATAAGAATATTTCTAAAATATGATACTCTGCTTTGAGATGAGGTTGAGAATTTATGTAACAATCTTTATTTTTGTGATGTATAGTGTGGAAGGCTAGAGAAATCAGATCTCTATTCATCTTGGGCTCTGCCACTTACCACTTGTGTAACTTGGAGCAAATCTAACACATTTCTGTCACTCTGTTTTTTCTAAGTCTTACAGCAGGATTAAGACCAGTATTGTGATAAATTAAGCAATGTGTATGTAAAAGCAAACTGTAAAATACTTCTCAAATACAACATATATATCAAGCCTTGAAGCTTTTCTACTATATTGGCTTAACTGGAAAGAACTATGATACATGGAAACTCTGCTAAAATTCAAACCTGGAATGTATTTTCAGTGTGCACTGGAGGATTATTGGCTAGAGCTCTAGTAGCATAGTCGTTACTGATCAGGCTGCCAACCTCAGAGTCAGTAGTTAAAATTACCAGCTGTTCCGTGGGAGAAAGATAAGGCTTTCTGCTCCTGTAAAGATTTACAGCCTCGGAAACCCTGTACAGGGTTGCTATGAGTTGGAACCAACTCCATGGCACAATAACTACCACCACCACAATATACGTTAAGTGACAGTTGTTTTATAGACAATGATAACATAGATAATAGCCGGAGAATTGTTGTAATTCACTATACTTTGCGTGCATGTAAAAATAGGGACTCCTGGTGTGTCACAGTCAGATTATTACTGGACATTGAACCACAAGGTCATCAGTTCAAACCCTCAAGCTACTCATTGAAAACCCTATACAGGGTCGCTATGAATTGGAACCAACACAACAGCACAACAACAGCAGGAAGAATAGAGGAGGAAGAATACAGGCCAACATTTCAGTTGAATGTTTGTTTAACTTAAATTGAACTTAACACATGAATCAGTTCCATTGGTTACTATTTTGTGTATTTGAGGGTACAAGTGATACTACAGAGAACTGGTGTGAGCCAAGGCAGCGGGGGTGTTGAAGGCAAGAGGAAGCAAAGCAAAGATGGAGAGATCAAGAAGGCTGGCTCAGATGGTCACATACCAGACAGCTCCATGGAGACCCCTCCCTTCTCAATCAAGTCTCAGACCCATTCTGTGTCTGCCGACCCCTCATGTAGACTCGACTAGGGGCCAGGGGCCTGAACCTGCCATCTGGAAGACTCTAGGGCAGTGGCTGAATGCAGACCTGAGGGGTCATGGTTGGGGCCAACAAGATGGCCCAGGCCCCCCTTCCCCATGTCCCAGCCCAAGCCCCTGAAGAGCCAGCCCTTCCCCGTACAGCCTGGGCCTCCCAGAGGATCCTTGCTGGGGACCCAGGAATGAAGATGGCCAGCTGAGGCCACGGCCTCTCTCGGTGGAGCTAAGAGCAGTGTCTGTGCATGAGGACCAGCTCCAGGCCCCTGATGAGTGGCCCCTATGGCTGCAGTGCTCACCTCTCCTCAAGTGCAGGCCAAAGCTTAAGGTGCCCCTGTCACCAAGCCTAGGACCTGGACCTGAGCCTCTGTCCCAGCACCCCACAGATCCCTCCAACCCTGAGCAGAACCTGTCCTTCCCAGCCACAGACCAAAGAGGTGGCGGTCCCAACCCCTGACCCTCTCCCCTCCTGCCACATGAGATTATTTTATTAAAAAACTCACACAACGCTGAAAAAAAAAAAATTGTGGAGTGTGTAAGTGCGCATACACTAGTCTATGTTTGAATCCTAACCCTCTATGATCCCTTGTGACTTTGGGGAATATGTAAACTTTTCTGTTCTTCAACTGATGATATATAAAATGAGAATGATAATAGTATTTCTAAAGATATACATTGAGAAGTATGAGTATTCTAGAACGCTTAATTGTACTTCTGAGAAATCTGTTACCTAGACCAAGTAGCAGTTGTTCGAACAGAACATGGGAACATTGAATGTTTTAAAATTGGGAAAGCTGTGAGACAGGGTTGTATTCTTTCGCCATACTTATTCAACCTGTATGCTGAGCAAATAATACAAGAAGCTGGGTTCTATGAAGAAAAACGTGGCATCAGAATTGGAGGAAGACTCATTAACAATCTGCGATATGCAGATGATACAACCTTGCTTGCTAAAAGTGAAGAGGACTTGAAACATTTACTTATGAAGATCAAAGAGCACAGCCTTCGATATGGATTACATCTCAATGTCAAGAAAACAGAAATCCTCATCACTGGACCAATAAACAACATTCTTATCAATGGAGAAAAGATTGAAGTTGTCAAGGACTTCATTCTTCTTGGGTCAACTATCAACACTCGAGGAAGCAGCAGTCAAGAGAACAGACAACATATTGCATTGGGCAAATCTACTGCACAGGGACTTTTTAAAGTATTGAAGAGCAGAGATGTCAGCTTGAGGACTAAGGTGCGCCTGACCCAGGCCATGGTGTTTTCAATAGCCTCATGGATGCGAAAGCTGGACAGTGAATAAGGAAGATCGTAGAAGAATTGATGCCTTTGAGTTGTGGTGTTGGAGGAGAATACTGAGGGTGCCATGGACTGCCAAAAGAACCAATAGATCTGTTTTGGAAGAAGTGCAGCCAGAGTGCTCCTTGGAGGCCAGGATGGCTAAGCTTTGTCTCTCATACGTTGGACATATTGTCCAGAGGAAACAGTTGCTGGAGAAGGATGTCATGCTGGGTAAGGTGGAGGGTCAGAGAAAAAGAGGAAGACCCCTAACGAGATGGATTGGCCAGATGGCATCATTGATGGACCCAAGTGTGGCAGCGATAGTGAGGTTGGCCCAGGATCGGACATTGTTTCGTTCTGCTGTGCATGGGGTCGCTATGAGTCGGTTCCGACTCGATGGCACCTGACAACAACATACATATTAGCAGATTTAATACATCATGTAAAGCAATTAGGAATCAATACAACCAAGATTGAAAGGGCCAGGTAGGTAGCTTGTTAAAAGAGTGCAATCAATCTAGCTTTCCAGTTTTGAGTGAAAATGAAAAAAATATAGCTAATTTGAGAATATAATGCTCAGCATATAATAAACATATGTACCACATGAAATGTTTTTAAATTGAATATGATATATTGTTACGTCCTGTTGAGTTGGTTCCAACTAATAGTGATTCTTTGTAGGTTTTCTGAGGAATGGTGGATGGGTTTGAACCATTGACCTGTGATTATCAGTTGAGTACTTACTGTATGATGACACACCAGGTTTTTGGAATGTGGTGTGGTGGTGGTGGTTATGTGTTGTGGGGTCAGTTCTGACTCATAGTGACTCTGTATAGGGTTTTTGAGGCTATAAATCTTTATAGGAGCAGAACGGCTGACCTTGAGGTTAGCAGCCCAACTTATAACCACTATGCTTCCAGCAGTCCTTTGAATATGGTATAGGGTGTCCTAATAATTTAAGTAAAATTTATAGATTAATGAGAAAAATAAACTGTAGATTTGCTTTTGGAAATAATTACAATTTTATTTATTACTTTCATGTTTAGGCCTTCCCAGAAATCATCCTGAAAGCTATCATTCTTATATGTGGAATAATTTTTTTAAGCATATTGATATAGATCCTAGTAATGCTCATATCCTAGATGGAAACGCTACAGATTTGCAGGCAGAATGTGATGCATTTGAAAAGAAAATTAAAGAAGCTGGAGGAATAGATCTTTTTGTAGGAGGTATGTACAATGTTTTGTTAATATATCAAATATTTGTTAATATTTGAATTAGATATTACAAAATTAGAATAACTAAAATCTTTTACCACAGGGCAATGTAAATATCAGTGACTGCTTATAATACCTATTTATCCAAATAGGATTTCTACTTTAATTTTTTTTTTTAATTTAAAAATTGTAATAGCTGTGATTAATTGAAATATGTTTGATAGGTAGCTCTTGATCTTCGTTAAACTCCTGATTTTACCCATTTAGAATATGTTTCCAGTCCTCAGTGATGACTTCATGCTTTTAATATTTCTATAAAATACCAACCTATCCTGCTTATCAAATTACAGTATTGGACCTCCAAAAATTTGCTAAGGAACAAGTGAATTTTAATACTACTTTACTGGTCACTTAAACTGTTCATCTCACTGAGAAGTCAGTTAGGGATGATGTAAGACTTAATATTCTTTATTAACTTTTAAACTAGATTTTATGGAGTCGATTATGACTCACATTGACCCCATGTATGACAAAATGGAAGTGTGTTCCGTAGGATTCTCAGTGGATGATTTTTGAAAGTATGTCATTGAGTGGACTTGAACCTCCAACCTTGTAGTTAGCAACTATTATAATTGTCTTTATAAAATCCAAAGTGAATGCGTGTTTAGTTGACCAAATTCCACTTGTGAATAATATATAAATAACCCCACTGTTACTGAGTCGATTCCGACACTGAATAGGGTTCCTTAGGCTGTAAATCTTTATAGGAGCAGAAACTCTCATGTATCTCTTGCAGAGTGACTGATGGGTTTGAACTGCCCATCTTATTCTTAGCAATCCAGTGCATATTAGGAGTCCTGTGCTTACCTTACATCACCACCAGGGTTCCTTAAGTAAAATATATGTGTGGGCCCAGTCAAGCCATGATATTATCAGTAGCTTCATATGCATGTGAAAGTTAGACAATAAATAAGGAAGACCGTAGAAGAATTGATGCATATGAGTTAGGGTGTTGGGAAAGACTAGTGTAAGTACCATGGACTGCTAGAAGAACAACAATCTGTATTGGAAGAATTACAAAGAGAATACTCCTTGGAATCAAGGATGGGTGAGACTATGTCTCGCATACTTCAGGTATATTTTCAAGAGGAATCAGTCCATAGAGAAGAGCATCATGCTTGGTGAAGTGGAGGCTTGTAGAAAAAAGGGAAGACCCTAGTGAGATAGATTGGAACAGTGACAGTAGCAATGGACTCAGTGTTAACAACAATTGTGAAAATGTCACAGGACCGTACAGTGTTTCATTCTGTTGTGCATAGGGTTGCAATGAGTCAAAACCAATTTGACAGCATGTAGCTCTGGTAGCATAGTGGTTACGAATCCGGCTGCGAGCCGCAAGGTCAGCATTTCGAAACTGCCAGCTGTTCCATGGAAGAAAGATGAGGCTTTTTGCTCCCGTAAAGATTTACAGCCTCAGAAACCCACCCTATGCAGGGTCACTATGAGTCGAAACTGACTCCACGGCACATAACAACAAACAACAATAAGTAGCAACAATATATATCAAGGTCATATGTGACGCAAACAGATAAGCACTTGACTACTTGCTGAAGGTTTTAACCCCCCCAGAAATGTCTCAGAAGACAAGCCTGTCAGTCAGATTCAGAAATGTCTCAGCTTTGAAAAACCCAGTAGAACGGTTCTACTCTGCACACACAGTATCACCATGATTTGTAATCATGAATATTATTTATATACACACACACTTTAAAACATGAGGCTCTTCTTTTAAATAAACAATTTAACATTTGTAATGAAAATTTTTACATTAGATACATAACTACCATTGAAAAGAGTAAAAAGAGTTTTTTGTATGATTTCCTGTCATAAGTAGAAGCAGGAACAGGTAGTTAATTACCACCAGAATAGTATAACGTGAACTAAGCCAAAACCAAAATTGCTTTTGGTACATTCTTTAGTATTCAAGTAAAAATACTAAAGCTTTGAGTTAACACTCAAAGTTTTCTGGATATGTCTTATAATGAATTTAATACAAAGCAGCTCTTAATTACATGGATTAGAGCTTCAATAGAGCTTTCTTTTTTAAGCTTTTAAATTGCAAACTGAGTGAACATTTCCTGAAAAGATCATCAGTTTCATGTTCAACAAATCATGCACTTTGTTTCATTTTGATGATTGCCATCATCTCCGTGCAACAACAGTTATCCCACTTCTCTGTGCTTCTTATATCCATTCCACCTTCCTTGGTATCCTTTTTTAACTTTGTCCATAAGTAAATGTTGCCCTTTTGATCTTGAATGAAGGACTATCCCATGCTGAAAACACTTTACTAGTGTTGTTGTCCCCCTTAATTATGTTCTAAACCTGAACAACGGTTGAGGACCATGATCTTTTTTTTTTTTTTTTTTAAAGTAAGTTTTGTTCCACATTTTCTCTCACTCTGTCTTTTCTAACATGATCCCTTTCAGAACTTTTGATAGTGGTAACCTGACACCATCTAGTTCTGGTGTCAGAGTCATGGTAGCTGATATTCACCTGCTCCATTGGTTCACTGGAGTAGTTGATTCCACACATCTTCAATTTTCATCACTCTTCTTTCTTCAGCACATGGAGAGACCAACAGTTCCACCTTACATGGCCACTCACGACCTTTAAGTCCTCAGTGGCTACTCACCAAAATAGAATATAGAACATTGTCTTTGTGGACTTGTTCAATGTCATTGAGTTGCTTCTGTCTCATAGCAACCCTGTGTAGGGTTTCGGAGGAAAGACTGGTGAGTTTGAACCATCTACCTTGTAGTTAGCATTCCAGTGTTTATCCTGCAGTGCCGCACCAGGCTTTCCTTTGTGGATTATGTTATGAAGATTGACCACGGTGTCTCCTGAGACTATGGTCCTGAGCCTGCTGTCCCAGGAACCCATTTCCGTAAGGTGTTTGATGTTATCTAAGAAGTTTTCATCATCCCCCCTACCACCACCCCTCCCCCTCCCCCGCATTCTCCACCACTTGCATATGTATGTTTGCAGCAAAGGTAAATACCTATGTACAAATGGCCTTTTTCAAGTCCTTATTTATTTGTGGGTATACCCTACTCCTCCATCCCATACCTGTTCAGCGTTTGTCCATCTACCTACAGAACATTGTTGTTCCAGGGTTGTGTATAAAACACTATTTATCTCTATCCCCTTTAACCCTTGCATACCTCCTTGTGTCTTCACCTGTATTCATCATTCTTAGTAGAACTTCACTGTATTTAATCTCTGATTAAGTTGGTCAGTATGTTGTTGTTAAGTGCTGTGCCCTCAGTTCCGACTCACAGTTACCGTGTATAGGGTTTCCGAGGCTTAAATCTTTGAGGGAGTAGAAAGTAGAAACATACATAAATTTGCATCCAGTTTCTATTACTTACCGTGTGTATGGCCTTGTAATTTGTGCAATTAAGTCATCAATGAAAGAGTTAATATTTAACATTCCAGAATTGTTAGAATTAACTGTGTAAAATGCCTCTCATAACTAACTCCTTAAGTATAACTGGAAATAGTTTCTTTTCTCATGTTCAGTCCTCTCTTTTTCTTGGAACTTTTGATGCTTTTAAGAGTTTTCAAATTTTCAAATTCATTGAACTAAGGAAAGAATAGTTTTTCTTTAGTTCTTTGAATTGCCTGTTCCGGGTTTAACTGAACTACCTTTACTAGAATTCTCTTTAAATTTTCCATTCTTTAGCTCTTTCTAAACTGTGTATCATCATCAAGTAGAATTACTGGAAGAAAGTATACCTAGGAGCTCAGGTAACATAGTGGTTACGAGTCAGTCTGCCAACCTCAAGGTCAAACGTTTGAAACTACCAGAGGTTCCACAGAAGAAAGATGAGACATTCTGTTCCCACAAAGATTTACAGCCTCGGAAACCCTGTGCAGGGTTTTTATAGGTCACTATAAGTCGGAACAGATTCCACAGAACTTAACAACAACAACAACATTATACGTAGATTG
The DNA here is from genome assembly GCF_000296735.1 of Chrysochloris asiatica. Lineage (NCBI taxonomy): Eukaryota > Metazoa > Chordata > Mammalia > Afrosoricida > Chrysochloridae > Chrysochloris > Chrysochloris asiatica. The sequence continues at coordinate 1,371,197 of NW_006408891.1, read as the reverse complement.
TTTATTTTAATTATATCAAGAAACAGTTTCATTGATACACCATTATGCAAAAAAGAGACAAGAAGGTATTAATTGTTGTTGTTAAGTGCTGTGTCTGCATGTTTTTCTCCCCTCTTTTCCAGTTGAAGATTTTTCTTTTCGCCCCTTAGTTTGCTAACCTTAGATAAGGATCCATGGACAGATTTCTTAGAGATGTCAGTACCAGCAAATAGCCTTTAATGGGAGAAAAAAAACAGACAACAGAAACTTATAGTAACTTTCTAACTCCATTTTATACTTTAAATTGCTTTCCAGAAAGTATTTGTAGATTAATGTAATGCTTAATGTTGTTGTTGTTATTAGGTTTCATCTATAGTCCTAACACACAGTGACCCCTATACACAATAGATTGAAATACTGCCAGGTCCCGCACCATTCTCACAGGTATTCTTATGTTTGAGCCCACTGTTGATGCCATTGTGTGACTCCATCTTGTTGTGGGTCTTCCTCTTTTTCACTGACCCTCCATCAAGTATGCTGTCCTTCTCCAAGGACTGGTCCATCAACAACTTTATCCAATGAATGAGAGGTAAAGTTTGGCCACCTACATATCTAAGGAACATTCTGACTATACTTATCCAAAATAGATTTGTTTATTTTCTGTCACTCCATCCTATTTTCAATATTCTTTATCAATGCCGTAATTCAAATAAATGAATTCTTCTATAACTTTCCTTATCCAGTGTCAAACTTTAGCATACTTATGAGGCCACTGAAAATACTGTGACATGGGTCAGGCTAACCTTAGCCCTCAAACTGACATCCTTACTCTTAAACACATTAAACAGATTATTTGCAATGATTTCCTAATACAATGCATCTTTTGATTTGTTGGCTGCTGTTTCCATGAATTGATTGTGGGTGCAAATTAATTGAAGTCTTTGAAAACTTTAATAATTTCTACATTTATCTTGATGCTATGTATTGATCCAGTTGTGAGGATTTTTGTTTTCTTTATGTTGAGGTCCAATACATACCAAAGACAGTAATCTTTGATCTTTATCAGTAATGATTTTAAATCTCCTTACTTTCAGGAAGCAACATTGTGTCATATGTATATTGCAGGTTGTTAATGAGTCTTCCTCTAACCCTGATGCTACATTTTTCTTCATGTAATCCAGCTTCTCTGATTATTTGCTTAGCATACAGATTGAATTAGTATGATGAAATTATACAACCCTGTGATTTTAAACCATTCATTTATCGCTTTGTTCCATTTTTGGTCTCTGTAGAGGTTCCTCATAAGTGCAATAAAGTATTCTAGAATTTCTGTTCTTTCCAATGTTATCCATGGTTTTTTATGATCCACATAGTCGTATGCCTTTGTGTAGTCAGTAAAGCACAAATAAACATCTTTCGTCTTCTTCATATGAAGAAGAAAGTGGCATTTGGCTTGGAGGAAGACTTAGTAACAACCTGTCATATACAGATGATACAATATTGCTTGCTGAAAGTGAAGAGGGCTTAAAATACTTACTGATGAAGATCAAAGGCCAACAGTCTTCAGTATGTGGGTTGCACCTCAACCACTGGACCAATATATAATGTCATGATAATGGAGAAATAATTGATGTTATTAAAAACTTTATTTTGCTAAGATCTACTAACAATCGTCGAAGCAGCAGTCAAGAAACCAAATGACATACTGTATTAAGCAACTCTGCTTCACAATAACTCTATAAAGTGTTCAAGAGCAAAGATGTCAGTTTGAAGACTAAGGTGCACTTGACCTAAGCCATTATATTATCAGTAGGCTTATATGCATGTAAAAGTTGGACAGTGAATAACAAAGACCGTAGAAAACCTGATTCATTTAAGTTACGGTGTTGGAAAAGAATATTAAAAGTACCGTGGACTGCCAGAAGAACAAACAAATCTGTGTTGGAAGAATGCTCCCTGGAAGCTGGAATGGTGAGACTTCATCTCTCATACATTGGACATGTTATCAGGAGGGACCTGTCCCTGAAAAAGGACATCATGCTTGGAAACGTGGAGGGGTCAGTGAAAAAGTGGAACACCCCCAATTAGGTGGATTAGCACAGTGGCAGCAGCAGTGAGCTCAACTGTAGAAATGATTGTGAGGATGGCATGTGATTTGTTCTGTTGAACATAAGGTTCCTGTGAGTTGGAACAGACTCGGTGGTACCTAACAATAACAACGAACATCTTTCTGACATTTTCTGCTTTCAGCCAAGATCCTTCTGATGTCAGCAATTATATCCTTTGTTCCATGTTCTCTTCTGAATTTGGTTTGAATTTCTGACAGCTCCCTGTTGATATAATGCTGCAACCATTTTTGAATTAACAGCAATATTTTACTTGCATGCGGTATTAATGATATTGTTTGATGATTTCCACATTTTGTTGGGTCACCTACCTTTGGAGTAGACACAATTATGTATCTTTCCAAATTGGTTGTCTGTGTTGTCTTCCAAATTTATTGGCATAGACAAGTGAGGGCTAATTGTTGAAACATTTCAACTTGTATTTCCTCAGTTCCTGGACCCTTGTTTTTCAGCATTGCTTCAGTGTGTCTTAGACTTCTTCCTTCAGTACCATCCTTGATCATATGCTGTCTCTTGAAATGGTTGTACACTGACCAATTCTTTTTGGTATAGTTGACAGTTTATTCCTTCTATCTTGTAATACTTTCTGCATTATTTGTAAGTTTCCTCACAGAATCCTTCAATATGGCAAGTCACAGCTTGAATTTTTTCTTTAGTTCTATCAGCTTGAGAAATGCTATTGTTTTCTTCCCTTGTGATTTTCAAACTCAAACTTTTGCACACATTTCATTATAAAAATTGACCTTTTCTTCCTGAGTTTGTTGTTGTGAAGTGCCAGCGAGTCGGTTCCGACTCATAGCTACTATGTATAGGGTTTCCTAAGGAGCTCTGGTAGCATAGTGGTTACGAATCAGGCTGCGAACTGTAAGGTCAGCAGTTAGAAATACCAGCGGTTCTGCAGGAGAAAGATGAGGCGTTCTGCTCCCATAAAGATTAACAGCCTCGGAAACCCTGTGCAGGGTCGCTATGAGTCGGAACCGACTCCATGGCACATAACAACAACATATTACCTTCTCTACACACAACTGTGGAGTCCTGGTGTGGCACTCTGGGTTAATGCGCCAGCCTTTTGAAATGCAAGGTCGGTGGATCAAGCTCACCAGCCGCTCCTTGAAAACCCTATACAGGGTTGCTATGGGTGAGAACCAACTGGATGGCACTTAACAACAACAAGCAACAACACTCTGGTGCAAATTTCAATATCTGATGATATCCATTTTGTTTTTAATCTTTCTTCCCTGTCTTTGTAATCATCTTTTGCTTTCTTCCTGTATGATATTCTTGATGGCATCCCATAACTCTTGTTATTCAGCCATTAATTTTTATTGCATTAAATCTGTTCTTGAGAATGTCTCTAAATTCAAGTGGTATATATTCAAGGTTACATTTTTGTTCTGGTGGACTTGTTCTAATTTTCTTTAGCTGTAGCATGAACTTGCATGTGAGCAATTGATAATCTTCCACGGTCGGCCTTGTTTTCACCTTGTTTTGGCTGGTAATACTAAGCTTCTTCATTGTTGCTTCTCACAAGTGTAGTCAGTTTGAGTCCTGTGTATTCCATCTGGTGAGGTCCATGTATATTGTCGCCTTTTATGTTGTTGACAAAGGTATTTCCTGTGAGTAAGTGTTTGGTCTTGGTAAATTCAATAATATAATCTCAAACCTTATTTCTATCATATTTTTGTCATATGAGTGATAAAGTATTCTATCATAAGAGTGATCCTTCCTCTGTGTTTACAACTTTCACATTCCAATCACCAGTAAATAGCAGTGCATCTTGATTGCATGTTTGATCAATTTCAAATTGAGGGAGGAAGTTGGTAGAATTCTTCAAATTTGTCATCACTGGCTGTTGTTGTTAAGTACCGTGGAGTCGATTCTCACTCATAGTGACCCTGCACAGGGTTTCTGAGGCTATACATCTTTACGGGAGCAGAACGCCACATCTTTCTCCTGCAGAACTGCTGGTAGTTTTGAACTGCTGACCTTGAGGTTGGCAGCCTGATTCGTAACCACTATGTTACCAGAGCTCCTTACACTGGCTGTAGTGATTGTTTTATAAATTTGCTTAATAATGGTCTTAACTGTCTTCCTTAGAGGCATGTGGACATTATCCTATCACAAACAACATTGTACTTTAATATAGATCTTGAAATGTTCTTTTTGACCATAAATGTGATGACAGTCCTCTTCAACTTGTCACATATGGCATAATAAAACATATGATTGTCCAATTCAGCATGGCCAGTGCAAAATACCAGTCCATTTCAGCTCACTAATGCCTAGCATGAGTCCTGATGTGGTTCTACATGATAAACACTGGATTGGTAACCTCAAAATCAGCAATTCAAACACACTAACTGCTCTCAGAAATCCTATAAGCACAACAGTGATGAGGATATCAATCTTTATGTGTTGTATTTCATTTTTAGAACTAATAATTTTCCTAAACTCATACTTTTATATATTCTTCATTCCAATTATTAATGGATGTTTGCAGTTGTTTCTTCTCATTTGAGTTAAAGATCCAGAGAGCTTTGCTTTTTATGTCATTATGGTCAACTCTACTTTGAGGTGGCAAATCTTCCCCCACCATATTTTGACTGCCTTCCAACCTGAGGGGCTTATTTTCCAGCACTATATGTGACAGCCATCACTTATCTGTCAGTTTGTTATATCATGGTAGCTTATGTGTTGCTGTGATTCTGGAAGTAATGCCACTGGTATTTTAAATACCAGTAGGATCACCAATGGTGGACAGGTTTCACCTGAGCTTCCCCATGAAGTCTGACAAGGAAGAAGGAGAGCCAGACTACTTCCAAATATTTAGGCACTGAAAACCTTATGAACAGCACTGGAACACTGTCCAAGCACCAGATTATTGAATATTGAAACATGAAGAAGAGCACCAGAATACTGTCAGAGATACTGCCAGAAGATGAGATCCTCAGTTGAAAGACACTCAAAATGTGACAGGGAAAGAGTTGTCTCCTCAAAGTAGAGTTGACCATGATGAAGCAAATGGAGTAAATGAAGCCCTTGGACCTTCATTTGCTGGTGGGTCACAAATCAAAATGAAGAGAAGCAGCAGTAAAAACAATACAAAACAATTAATACTTGGAACATGGAATGTATGAAGTATCAATCTAGGAAAATTGGAAATTATTAAAAATGAAATGGAATGCATAAACATAGATGTCCTAGGCATTAGTGAGCTGAAATGGACTGATATTGGCCATTCTGAATCTACAACCAAATGGTTTACTATGCTAGGAATGATGAATTGAGAAGTGGCATCACATTCATCAACAAAAAGAACATTTCAAGATATGTCTTGAAGTACAACACTGTCTGTAATATGACAATATCCATACACTTACAAGGAAGACCAGTTAATACCACTGTTACTCAAATTTGTGCACCAACCACTAAAGCCAATGATGATGAAATAGAAGAGTTTTACCAGCTTCTTCAGTCTAACATTCATCAAACATGCAATCAAGATGTGTTGATAATGGTTGGCAGTTGGAATGCATAGGTGAGAAACAAGAAGGATTAGTAACTGAAACATATAGTCTTGGTGATAGAAATGGAGATCACATGATAGAATTTTGTAAGACCAGTGACTTGTTCATTGCCAGAACCTTTTGTAAACAACATAAAAGACACCTATACACATGGACCTCACCAGATGGAATACACAGAAATAAAATTTACTACATTTGTGGAAAAATCCCATATCATCAGCTAAAACAAGGACAGGGGAGGACTGTGGAACAGACCATAAATTGCTCATATGCAAAATCAAGATGAAGCTAAAGAAAATTACAATAAGTCCATGAGAGCCAAAATAAACCTTGAATATACCTCACCTAAACTTAGAGATCATCTGAAGAACAATTTGATGCATTAGACACTAAAGACCGAAGACTAAGAGTTGTGGGATGACATCAAGAACATCACACAAGAAGAAAGCAAAAGTTCATTTAGAAGACAAGAACTAAGGAAAAGACCAAAATGGATGTCAGAAGAGACTCTGAAACTTACTCTCCAGTGTAGAGTTGTGAAAGCAAATGGAAGAAGTGAGAAGGTACAGGAGTTGAACAGACAGAGTTAAAAATTGTAACGATAAATGCAAAGTCCTGGAGTTAGAATACCAAAAGGGAAGAACACACTCAGCATTTGTCAAGCTTAGGGAACTGAAGAAAAAATTCAAACTTTGACCTGTGCTATTGAAGGATTCTGTAGGCAAAATATTGAATGATACAGAAAGCATCAAAAGAAGAGGGAAGGAATACACAGAGTCACTGTACCAAAAAAAGAAATGGTCAGTGTTCAACCATTTCAAGAGGTAGCATATGATCACGAGCCAATGATTCTTAAGGAAGAAGTCAAAAGTGTATTGAAGTCACTGGCAAAGAACAAGGTACTGGAGATTGACGTAATACAAACTGAAGTCTTTCAACAAACTGATGCGGCACTTGAGGCACCCGTTTATGCCAAGAAATTTGGATGAGAACTACCTGGCCAACTGACCGGATGAGATCCATTTTTATGCCTATTCCAGAGTGGTGACCTAACAGAATGCAGAACTCATTGATCAATATAGTTGGTTTCCCATGTGAGTAAAGTTTTTCTAAAGGTAGCTGCAACAGTATATTGACAGAGAACTTCCAGAGGTTCAAGTCGGTTTCAGAAGAGGACATGGAATGAGGGATATCATTGCTGTCATCAGGTGGATCTTGTCTGAAAGCAGAGAATACCAGAAAGATATCAACCTGTGCTTTATTGACTGTGCAAAGGCTTTCAGTTGTGTTGTAGATCATGACAAGCTATGGACAACATTGCAAATTATGAGTATTCTGGAACACTTAATTGTGTTCATGAAAAACCTGTACATAGACCAAAAGACAGTTGTTGGAACAAAGCTAGGGAACACCAAATGGTTTAAAATTAGGGAAGGTATGTGTCATGGTTGTATTCTTTCACAGTACTTATTCTGTGTGTATGCTGAGTAAATAATTTGAGAAACTAGATTATATGAAGAAAAATGTATTAGGATTAGAGGAAGACTCATTAACAACCTGCAATATGCTGATGATACAGCCTTGCTTGCTGAAAGTGAAGAGTTCTTAAAATATTGTTGAAGGTCAAAGAACACAGCCTTCGGTATGGGTTGCATTTCAATATAAAGAGAACAAAAATCCTAACGACTGGACCAATAAACAATATCCATATAATTAGAGAAAAGGTTGAAGTCAGAAGACTTCATTTTGCTTGAATCAACCATCAACACTCATGGTAGTAGCAGTAAAGAAATCAAATGTCTTATTACATAGGCAAAGCTTTAAAGTGTTAAAGAGAAACGATGTCAGTTTGAGGACTAAGGTACACCTGACTCTTAGTATTTTCAGTAACCTCGTATGCATGTGAAAGTTGGACAGTGAATAATGATACCACAGAAGAATAGATGCATCTGAATTATGGTAGAAACTTGACAAACCATGGCCTGCCAAAAGAATAAACACATCTGTGTTGGAAAAAGTATAGCCAGAGTGCTCCTTGGAAGCGAGGATTGTCAGATTTCATCTCTCATGCTTCAGTCCCTGGAGAAAAGGATACCATGTTTCGTAAAGTGAAGGGTCAGGAAAAGAGGAAGTTCCCCAAATAGTTGGATTGGCACAGTGTGGGCAACAGTGGCCTCAGGCAAAGCAATAATTGTGAGGTTGGCCCAGGACTGGTCAATGTTTGATTTTGTTGTGCTATGAATGGGTGCCAACTCGATGGCATCTAACAATAACTCTGTGTGACATTGTTCTACTGCTATTCATATGGTTTTCAGTGGTTATCCATTCAGAAGTAGGCTACCTCTCCTTCTTCCTAGTCTGTCTTAATGTTTTGGCTCCGCCGAAACCTGTCCACCTTGGGTGTGTCTGCTTTCAATTGAAATACTGGTGGCATATCTTCCTGCTCCGTAGCAACATACAAAATGACTGGCAAGTGGTGGTACTTAAAGTTATTCGGGAAATCTGGTAGAATTCTCTTCTTTTGCAGTAACTTTGACTCTTTTATTTCTTTTTTGGCAAATTTTCTCACTGCAAGCCACATCAGTTTTCCTTTGAAGCAGGCATAAGTACACAGTAACTGTTCATGTTGATGTAACTATTACGAAGAACTTTACTGTTCTTAGAACAGTTTTTATTTTAACTTTTCAGTAATTATTTCCCCCTACCTAGGAAACAACAAAAATTTTAAAGTTTCACTGGTTCCTCTATTAGCATCTTTACAAAAGTCATGTGATGATCAACAATCTGAAATTTTATGCTTACCACTGTTGTGGACATAATCACTTGGATATAGGGAGAGAAGGGTTAGTTTTCTGCATATTATCCGAACTTTTTCCTGTTTAGTTATTGGGATACCTTTGGAAATGTACTCATAAAAGAATCTCATTTGATTCTTTGCATGCGTCAATTAGGTTTGTTAATCCTTGGTTTTAAAGATGTTGTTAAGATGAGGCTTGGTATTTGGACCTTATTACTTACTCTTTGTTTTGTTCCAGGGTTTATTTAATAAAAACAGTAACACTGAACCAAATGGGATCAAAATAACAGCTTTATTAAAGGTAAAGTTGGGTTAGAGATGGCAGGGCAGAATTGGGCTTTGTCCTCCTCCCCCTCTGAATTGAAAACAATCAAGTAGAAGGAAGAGCTCAGAGATGTTAATCTACTGTTGTTTACTCGTAAAAAATGGAGCAGGAGTTTCCATCCCTCTATAGAAAAAGAGAAAGAATGAAATATATACTATCAAAAGTTCTCATTCTGCCTTTGGTGGCAAAAGTGATACATAAGATGTACAATGTAATCTCTGACCCATTCTTAGTAGTATAATACATAAACATAGAATTTGTAGCTATAATCTGAAGGTTTTATTAGTTATAAAAACATAATGTTTAGTTATTTGTATTTAAAAAGTTAAATATAAGAAAACTGGAAAATTAGCCTTCTGTTTTGATTCTTTAGTTTATAAGTATATACTTAAAAGGAAAAACAGAATACTTTACAGGTCTATAGAAAAATTCAACGAGTCTTAGCGTGGCACTCGACTGCTTACCACAATGTTAGCAGTTCAAACCTACCAGCCACTCCTTGGAAACCCTATACAGGGCCACTATGAGTTGGGATCTATTTGACAGCTGTTAAAAATAACAACAAAATAGAGAAATGCAAATCTACCACTTAATACTTAAACGCAGAATCATAATAGAGGAAAAGAAGCATCCCTGTGTATTAGGTACAGGTAGGTCTGACGTATGTCTCCACATTAAAAATGCCTAGATTGTGATGCTTTGGTATTGAGTACCTATACTTCATTCTCTTTTCTTGTATCCAAACCATTATTTTTGTCATTTTTTTTGTTGTGACTTGGAAAAACTTTTGTTAGAAGTTTAAAAGTCAGTGGAATAAACTTATCATTAAAGTACATATGTATAATATAAATATAATAGACCTTTTAATGATTTAGAAAACTGGTAGGCGTATTTTTCAGTTGCGGTTGCCAGATTATCTGATTGGCTATTAGGAAACATATAAAATTGGATTTACTTATGTCATAGCTAGATTTTTGACTTTATAAAAAAAATTTACTTCCTGTTTCTTTAAATAAGGAATACTATATTTTTCTCTCTATTTTAGAGGTAATCCTGAACATGAACGCTGGCAATAGTTCTTTCTAAAGCATTTTTTTTCAAATTGTGGCTTGTCACCCATTATTAGGTCTTGAAATCACTATAGTCAGTCACATCTAGCATTTCATTTTTATTTGTTTTGGTAATGAAATGGAATGTCATAAAAAATAACTTGTGTGACTTCCTATAAGGGTAAGTATAGTTGCATGCAATTATTTGTTGAATTATATTTATTACATATATGTGTGTGATCTGGGTATTGCATTGCAGTGTCAAATGTAGTTCTTGTAACAGGTGATAGCTAAAAAAAAGTTTGGAGAAAAAAAAACACCCAACTGCCCTAGCTATAATCTTACACAATGTACCCATTTTCATAAATTAGTACCTATGATACAGAGAACCCTGTAGTTAATTACCGTATATGAACCAGACAGAACCAGGCAAGTTAAAGTGTATTATGAGCACAGGGCTCAAAATAAGAAATTTGAGTCCTATCTCAGTATTTATTAAATTGTGATCTTGAATAAATCACTTATTATCCTTGAGCATCAAACTTTATGAATTTTTTAAAAAATTATAGAGGAAATGCAAAGGGTAGATTTATCTAATTTTTCCATCTTACAAGATGCTTAATTGTAAAGTGATCATTTCATTGCTCTGGTTAGAATCATGGTAGCTCAATACTAAACATATAGGAAATATTGAAATACTTGTTTAATTAGGTAGGCATAAAGATATTTATGCAATTTTATGAATTCAGCTATAAAATAAGGTAAGTGTGGTTATTATTGTTTCTTTACTTTTAAAATCATATTGAACTTTGAAAAATCTTATTTCTGTGAGAAACTGTATTTACTTATGAGTGTATATATATGTTTGTGTGTATATGTATATTTCTTTTGAAAGGAATAGGTCCAGATGGTCATATCGCTTTCAATGAGCCAGGATCCAGTTTAGTATCAAGGACAAGATTAAAGACTCTAGCAATGGATACCATTTTGGCAAATGCTAAATATTTTGATGGAGATTTGTCGAAAGTGCCAACTATGGCTCTAACAGTTGGCGTGGGGACAGTGATGGATGCTAGAGAAGTAAGAATTAAATGTTCTTTAATATTTTCCCTTTGATGCGTATATAATTTGGGTTATAGTACTGAGTAGTGATAATTTTGGTTACATCATTTTACAGTGTAAATTGTTTTTCATCTTTTAGTAACCAACTTCTGTCAGTATCACTGACATGTTTAAATTCAGCTAAATTATTTTGGATCTGCAAACTGCAAATCAGGTACCACCTCTTTTAAGGTTCTGCTTCATTTGTCTATCCCTGCTTTACAGTTTGAACAGAAGTCCTAAAACTATAAATGATTAGATGGTTCTTTTTAAGTGAAACAGACAAAGATGCGGTTTGAGTTATACAACTTCTGAAGTCCTCTGGATAATGCACTGTGAAGTACATCTTGACTGTAGGAAAATAGCTCAGTTGGTTTGTAGCAGAAAGGACCTGATTTAAGGCTAGATTTGTTGTAAATTTGGTATATGAGGTAAGTAAAAAAGTACTGCTACAAAATCGTAGAACCCTTTATTAAACAAAAATATGAAAATGTGTAACTATTGTTTCTCCATCTGGGTTTATACACTTGAAGATAGTGTTTCTGTCCTCTAACCCTTACTCAAAGAATTCTGCATTCTTTGAGTTACAGCAAATCAGACAGCTATTTTATCATCCTTGAGGAACTCAAATTGTGTTCTTTTTAAGTGTTCTTTGAGTTTTTGGAACAAAAAAATTTTTAAGGGCAAGATCCAGGGATATTGGTAAATGGTGTAAAGCTTCCAACCAAAAGTTTTGTAGGAGAGTTCTTAACTATCCTTAAAGAATAAATAGGTATATTATCATGATATAAATAAAATTCATCAGTGCAACTCTCCTGGCCTTATCTTCTTAAAACTTTTTCCTAATAACCTCTGCGATTGTTTTACATGCTTCAGGATAATATTAACATTACCACTTTGAAATCTAAAATAAACAGTCAGTAAAACTCTTTGAGCTTACCTTTTTCTGCCTTAAATTTAACTGACTTAGCAGAAGCCACTGTTGTATCTGGTTTTTTGTTTGTTTGTTTGTTTTGTTTTTTAATGAAGGCACCCTAACAAGACTGATTAAGTTCCTTCAAGTTGGTTCTGACTCATAGCTACCCTACATAGGGTTTCTGAGGAACAGCTGGATTTGAACTATCGACCTACAGTAAGCAGTCTAGAGTTACACTATGACGAAGACAAGTATATTGCTGAAAGAACTTGTCTATAATCAACCACTGTTCACAGAGCTATGAAATAAACTAGTGCATGTCTGAATTGGAATCCTACTAGAAATACTTAAGAAGAGGGAAGCTCACAACAATCTGTCCTTTATTTTTGAAGTTTTAATTGAGCTGTCATTTCCTTCCCTGAGAATAACAGAACACATTATATATATCCAGTTTATGACTATAAGTGGTTACTTTATAGAGGAAACCACAACTCCATTCCTTTCTGTTAGCAGGACTGGACAAGTTCAGAGGAACAAGTACAGTCATGATATTTTGAGTAGCTGATCTTGACAGTAATACCTCTGTAATTGAGCTTACAAGTACAAGTGCCATTCAAAATACATGGATTTTTCATTGTCTAAAAATCTCTAGCTTATGAAAATAAGACCTTTCATGGACTTAATAGTAAATAGGTTAGAAAATAGATTTTAGAATTGTCTTTATTTCTTAAATATGAAACTGATGTAATACAAATGTATTTCTTATATTTAAGATTTATATTATTAATACCATTATATGCTAATTGTTAGAATGAACAAAGAATTATTCAAGTATTGATTTTTTTTCTTTCTTTTGGTCAACAACAGTATGAGGAACTTTAAAAAGTTCACGGATAAACTCCACTATCTTTTAATTACATTTTCTCTAAACTTTGTGAAGTCTCCTAATATGTGATACCCTTAACCTTAACAATATTTGCTCCCAACATAAATTATAATGATAAGGACAGTCACTATGGTAAAAACACAACTTAAAATTTCATCATTTTTTCAATGATCTCTCTTATCGCTTTGAATTTTCATAGTGTTCTTTTGTAATGAGTACAGCGAAACCTGTGAGATTCAAAACTCAAGGGTATTGCCTTGTTTTTTGAGTCTGGCATTTAACACTGCTGCTGCTGTGTGTCCTAGAGTTGACTCTTGACTTCAACTCAGGTTGTTGTTTTAAAGTGCTGTTGAGTCAATTCCAACCCATAGCAACCCTGAATAGGGTTTCCGAGGAGCATCTGGGGAGCTTGAACCGCCGACCTTGCAGTTCAAACAGCTTTGCAGTCTGGCGCTTTAACCCACAGCGCCACACCAGGACTCAACTCTTAGTGACCCTGTATTTTATAAGGTTTCTAAGGTTGTAAATCTTTACGGGAGCAGAAAGCCTCATCTTTCTCCCTCAAATTGACTGGTGGACCAAACTGCTTACATTGCGGTTAGCAGCCTAATGCGTAACCCACTACAGTATCAGGGCTCCTGTTGGGAATCATATGAAGTATATATTTTCATAATTCATTTTGGATGAAATTGTCCCTTGCCGTAGCTTGGTTATCTACCATCAGAATTTATTTTTATTGACTTTAGCAGTTTTCTAAAAGTCAAATTTTCCTTCATTTTGTTTTACTGAGGTGTTTTGAAAGATGATGCCATATACTTTAAAGGCAATTTCAAAAGTAAGACAAAGTGTTTTTAACTATAGCAGTATCTTTAGAATGATTATAATTATACTAATATGAATATTCTCATGATGACGGAAGGAAAAATGAATAAAATCCTCCATTTGACTTGATTTCTGTACTGAAAGTCACAAAGTGACCTCCTAGTTGCTGAAACCAGCCATCTTCTCTGTAGGTGTCATCCTACTGGACCTGTTTATCATTTATTAGTGTCAATCATTTCTCCCTTCATAAAGTGCTACCAAATCATTCCTTCTCAGTCTTCCTCAAATTGTCTTCTTCAGTCTGTCTTTGGAATATGACTGTGTGCTTTCATCTCACCATTGTATATTCACTCTGCATCATGCCCTTCTTTGACAGTCTTCTCGATGACCACTTTTTAAAACTATCCTGTCAGTAACAGTTCACATTTTGGTTTTATTACTGATCCAAAAAATTAACTTATGACTATCTCCAGTCTTTTTTTTTTTCCGCTTTATATTTAGACTGCATTATTATTATATTTTTTAAATAATGGCTTAGTTTATTATCCATATAATTAAGGAAGCCCTGATGGCACTGTAGAATAAGCATTGGATTGCTCCACAGGTTAGCAGTTCAAACTCACCAGCCACTCCATGTGAGAAAGATGAGGCTTTCTTTTCCAGTAAAGATCTGCAGCCTTAGAAATACTATACAGAATTGCTGTTAGTCAAATTGACTTGATGGCAATGGGCTTGGTTTATTTTATTAGAATCCTCTGATAATTTGTTTTCTCATCACAAGATGAGCCTTAGACTCTTAGCTTGGCAGAAAAGACTGTATAATCAGACATCAGCCGAAGTTTCCAACCATTTTCTTTCATGTGCCATATGCTCCATATTAACAAACGTATTGTTTTTTATGAACTAACCCACAACTTTATGAAAATTTCCGTGTTTTCAGCTATATTGCTTACCCCTAAGACTGTGCTTCAGAGAGTGAGAACCCTGAAGCTTCTTCTGCAGATGGTTTGGGGACTTTCATGTCATTATTACTTCATTATTTAAATATTATATAATTTTCATGTAATAATTTGTTTACATGTCTATTCTGGCATATTTGTAACTTAAGGCTTTATAAATTGGTAAAAGCTTAGAACTTTGAGCTGAAACTCCTGTTTACTTCACTTGCTAATTGAATTACCTTAGGCAAGTCATTTTAGCTTTTCTAATCCTATATTTCTTCATTCAAAAAGTGATGATTAAAAAATACCAGAAAAGGATGTTGAGGACTACAAATGAGGTTATGTTGTTGTTGTTAGATACTATTGAGTTGGTTTCAACTCAGCAACCTTATGCACAACAAAATAAAGCTCTTCCCACTCCTCTGCCAACCTCACTATCATTGTTACGCTTTAGCTCATAGTTGCTGCCACTGTGCCAATCCATCTTTTTTGCTTACTCTCCATTTTACCAAGCATGATGTCTTTCTCCAGGGACTGGTCCCTCCTGATAATATATATAAAGTATGAGAGATGAAGTCTCCCCATCATGACTTTTAAGAAGCTTTCTGATTGTACTACTTCCAACAAATTTGTTTGATCTCTGGCAGTCCATGGTACTTTTAATATTCTTTTCCAACACCATAACTCAAATGTATCAGTTATTCTGCAGCATTCTTTATTCATTGTCCCAATCTTCACATGCATATGAGGCTATTGAAAATACCATGGATTAGGTCAGGAGCATCTTAGTCCTTAAACTGACATCTTTGCTCTTCAACACCTTAAAAGAGGTCTTGTGCAACAGATTTGCCTAACACATTACATCATTTGTTTCTTGACTGTTGCTTCCATAAGTGTTGATGATGGATCCAAGCAAAATGAAGTCTTTGACAACTTCAATCTTTTCTCCATTTATCATGATGTTATTTATTGGTCCAGTGGTGAGGATTTTTGTTTTCCTTACACTGAAGTGCAACCTAGCCTGTGGTCTTTGATCTTCATCAGCATTTAAACCCTCTCTGCTTCTAGCAAGCAATGTTGTATCATCTGCACATCATAGATTGTAATGAATCTAACTCCAAGCCTGAAGCCATGTTCTTCTACATATAATCCAACTTTTTGGATTATTTGCTCAGCATACAGAATGAATAAGAATGGTGAAAGAATACAATGCTGGCATACAATACAGTGGTGAAAGAATACAATACCTTTCCTAATTTTAAGCCAACCAGTGTCCACTTACTTGCTTCCACTGCCTCCTGGTCTATATAATGGTTCCTCATGGCCACAATTTAGTATTTTGAAATACTCATTTCCACAGTGTTGTCCATAGCTTGCCATGATCCACACAATCGAAAGCCTTTGTGTAGTTAATAAAGCACAGGTAAACATCTTTCTGACATTCTGTTTTAAGACAAGATCCATCTGACCTCAGCAATAATAGCCCTCATTCCACATCCTCTTCTGAACTTAGCTTGAACCTCTGGCAGTTTTTTAATTATCTTTAGCAAAGTTTCACATATATGTGATAATCATGTTATTTTCTGAAATTTCTGCATTCTGTTGTGTCACCTCTCTTTGGAATGGGCACAGATACAGATATTTTTCATACAGTTGGCCAGGTAGCTGTCTTCCAAATTTGTTGATATAGATTAGTGAGTGCCTCCAGTACTTCAACAGTTTATTGAAAGATTTTAGTTTGTATTCCATCAGTTCATGGAACCATTTATGTCAGTGCCTTCAATGCACCTGGGACTTCGTCTGTCAGTACCACTGGCTCTTGCTTATATGCAGCCTCCTGAAATGGTTGCACATCAACCATATCTTTTTAGTACTGTGACTCTGTGTATTCCTTCCATCTTCTTTGGATGCCCTCTGCATCACTCAGTATTTTGCCCAAAGAATCCAGTATTGCAAGTCAAGACTTGAAATATTTCTTTAGTTCTTTTAGCTTGAGAAATGCTGAGTGTGTTTTTCCTTTTTGGTTTTCTAATTCCAGGCCTTTTTCACATTTCATTGGTATATTTGACTTTGTGTTTGTGACCTGCCCTTTGAAATTTTCTGTTCATCTCTTTTGCTTCATTTCTTCCATTTGCTTTAGTATCTCTATGCTGGAGAACAAGTTTCAGAGTGTCTTCTGATATCTATTTTGGTTTGATCCTTCTTTCTTGTCTTCTTACTAATCTTTTGCTTTCTTCCTGAATGATATTCTTGATATAATGTCATACTTCTTCTGGTCTTCAGTCATTAGTGTCTGATGCATCAAATGTGTTCTTGACATGGTCTCTAAATTCAAATGGGATGTGTTTAAGGTCATATTTTGGAACTTGTGAACTTGTTTTACTTTTCTTAAGCTTTAGACTGAAGTTGCATATGAGCAATTGATGGTCATTTCCACAATCTGTCCCTGCCCTTGTTTTGGCTTATGATATGGATCTTTTCTCCCATCTCTCACCACTGATGACATCTGCTGATTTCTGTGTCTTCCATCTGCTGAGGTCCATGTGTGTACTCATTTTTTATGTTGTTAACAAGGCAAATGCAATGAACATGTCATAGGTCTTGCAAAATTCTATCATGAGATCTCCAGCATCATTTCTATCACCAAGGCCATATTTTCCAAATACGTATCCTTACTGTTTGTTTCCAGCTTTTGCATTTCAGTTGCCAGTATATATGAATACATCTTGATTGCATGTTTGATCAATTTGAGACTGAAAAAGTTGGTAGAGTTTTTCATCCTTACTGGCTTTAATCTTTGGTGTGTAAACTTGAATAATAACAATATTAACCATTAACATATATTTTTGTTAACAATAATGCTGTTTAAAAAGACATTAACAATAATGCTGTTTAAAAAGGCTATAGATTAGCTGGATTGACAGAGTTAAAAGTCAATATTTAATCAGTTATGCCATAAATAAATGTTATTTTTGTTAGGTGCCAACGAGTTGG
>NW_006408891.1:1348972-1350869 GCF_000296735.1 Chrysochloris asiatica | reverse complement strand
GTCACTCCATTTCTTCCTATTCTGTCTTTGTCGGGAAGCTCATCTGAAACTTGTCCACCATAGGTGTCCCTGCTGGTATTTAAAGTACCGGTGGCGTAGCTTTCAGAATTACAGCTATTCACAAGCCACCACATTGCGACAAACTGACAGATGAGTGGTGGACTGACATCTATAAATAAATAGATGTGAATAAATTATAAAATAGATAAGCAGTCCTAGTGTGGCACTGCAGGTTAATGCACTAGACGATTTGCAACTGCAAGGCTGGAAGTTCAACTTAACAACTATATATATAAATTGAAATAATAGATTTTAGCATTTTTTCACATCTGTTTCTTTATGGGGTTATTGATTAGATGACTTTTAGCTCCTTCAATATAGCTTAACGCATATCCTTTTATGGGAGTGTTATTGCTACATGTTTATGTGTCTGTGGTTTTTTTCAAGTGCATGAAACTACTTTACCCTTGCAAGATGCTCCAGAGCACTGCTTCTCAAACATCAGTGTACATAATGATCATACTCATCTGGAGATTGATAACTTAAATTTGAAGATCATTATATTGAGCAAGCACATTATTCGGGTACAAGTCCTCCTCCTTCATAATGGGAAATAAGAGACTTCAAAAAGTTGGTAGAAAAATGCCATTATCTTTTAATTCCCTTCTTTCAAAAAGTTCTTTTTGTTTAAATTGTGAATTGAGTGAAGGTTTATAGGACAGATAATCAGTTTTACCCTCAA
Source organism: Chrysochloris asiatica (assembly GCF_000296735.1). Lineage (NCBI taxonomy): Eukaryota > Metazoa > Chordata > Mammalia > Afrosoricida > Chrysochloridae > Chrysochloris > Chrysochloris asiatica. The sequence continues at coordinate 1,350,127 of NW_006408891.1, read as the reverse complement.
TTTATCATACGCTTTGTTTCATATCAATGAATGGAATTTCCTCAGTATAACATTACTTGTTCTACTTCCGTCCTGTGATTCAGCTGTTCTGAATTTTGTCGTTTGGTAAATACTACCCTTTTGTTCTCCAGTGGTTGACCATTCTATATTATGCATAACTTACCAGTGTTGTCATTCTCCCTTATGTACTTTTATACCTGAAGGGTGACCAAGGACTGTACAAACCTGACCTTTTTATGATTTTGAGTTTTCTTCCACATTTTCTCTAACTCTAATCAAGACCTTTAATGCGATCTCTTTCTGAGCAGTTTGTATAGTGGTAGTCAGACACCATCTAGTTCTTCTGGTCTCAGGGTAGTGGAAATTGTCATTCATGTGGCCCATTAACCAATGGGAGTTTTCAGTAATCTCCGCAAAGGGAGATTTGGATAGTTGCACCTTAGATAACCACGCATGAAGTTTTAAGATCCCAGTTGCTACCACCAAAGTAGAATGTAGAACATTGTGTTTGTGGATTATGTTATGTCAGTTGACGATGATTTTCCATTAAGTTTTTGAAGTCCCCTTGTAATTCCTTTGAGATTAGTAGAACCGGTATATTTGAACTAATCACATAAATGTTAAATTATATCCTAATAGCACTTTTTTTCCATTTCTACTTTTCCAGATATTTTAAAATTCTCAATTAACTGTATTGGTGAAAACTGGGCAATGTGTGTTGTTCTGTTGTACATAGGGTAGCTCTGGGTTAGAACTGATTCAGTTATACCTAACAACAACATCAGCTAAGCTTTAAGCCATTCACTAATTCTTCATGTAACCCTAAGCATCCATCAACCTCCTTTCCTTCTACTCTTTCAAAATACTGCTGCTGACATCAGAATATAATTTCTCTTTCTCATTGACAAAAGTTTGGCTGTCTTTTCAGTGTTTTTTTTCTCAACTTAATATTGTGATTTGTAGCCACCTCTCTTCATTTCTCTCATTACCTTTTTTATATAATTGCTTCAATAGTGAAATACTCTTAACTCATATTGTCTCATTATTAATAGTTTGTCTCTGAAGAAGGAATATTATATAATTAGATGAAAATATACGAATCGGGCTGCGAACCTAAAGGTCAGCGGTTCAAAACTACCAGCCGCTCCGCGGGAG
>NW_006408891.1:1345269-1348196 GCF_000296735.1 Chrysochloris asiatica | reverse complement strand
CAAACCTTGTAACATATATATGTTGTTGTTAAGTACTATTGAGTTGGTTCCGACTCATAATGACCCTGTATAGGGTTTCGAAGAGTGACTGGTGAGTTTGAACCACTGACCTTGCAATTCACACTGGCCTTGCAGTCTAGCACATTAGCCCACAGTACCACATGTATATATCCAGTGACAAAAATAATGAGCACATTCATAATTCAGTATTCCTTCTTGATCCTAACCCAAAACCAATGAACACAATGCCAAGTGGAATCCTTATAGGACCTACAAGAACTGCCTCAGAGGGTTTCCAAGGCAGTAAATATGAAAACTACCACCTCTATCTCCTTTGGAGTGGCTAGTAGGTTCCAACCACTGACCTTTTGCTTAGCAGTAAGCACTTTAATCACTGAGCCACCATGACTTCCTATTCCCTAACCAAAATCCATATAATTAGGAATAAGAATTTTCAATAAAAACGTTGAAATTCATACATATCTTAATTAATTCATAGGCTTTGATTTTAGTTGAGCTGTAATTCAAACTGAAAACCACATAGTAAACCCTGATAAAGAAAACTCTAGTAATAACCTGACTCATTTCTATTGTAAAAAAATACAGCTACAAAATATGTATTATGAGATTTTTTGTGTAGCTATAGATACTTAAAATTCACAACCATTTTAGCATTGTTTTATTTAACAATTGTGATAAGAAAAACAAGCTTACAAATTTATTATAGAAATTTTTGTGCATATGTTGTATGTAAAATGGGATTAGTTTAATGTTAAAAGGTGATAAATAGAAGATTCATTCTGACACATGCCCTCATATTTTCATGTTTTCTTTTAATTGTTTTATAGACAGACATTAGAATAAAAAGCTTGAATTTTCTGGAGTTTATTCTCAGTCATATGTACTTAAAGAACAAATTCCTTTGTTTAAATAGATCCCTAATCCTTCTTTAAGGAGCTGTGGTAGCGTAATGGTTACGAGTCGGGCTGCGAACCGCAGGGTCAGCAGTTCAAAACTACCAGCTGTTCCGCTGGAGAAAGATGAGGCTTTCTACTCCCGTAAAGATTTACAGCCTCGGAAATTCTGTACAGGGTCACTATGAGTCGGAACTGACTCCACGGCACATAACAACAATAACAGTCCTTCTTTGGGAGTCCTGGTGTGGCATTGTGGGTTAATGTGCTGGACTACAAGGTCGGTTTGAACCGCAGAGTCGGCAGTTCAAACTCACCAACTGTTCCTAAGAAACCCTTACAGAGTTGCTGTGTGTCAGAACTGACTCGATGGCACTTAACAACAACAATTCTTGTTTGAACCCTGTTGTGGCACTGTAGCATAAGCATTTGGATAACCACAAAGTCGGAAGTTCAAACTACCAGCCTCTCTCAGAAACCCTATACAGTATCGCTATGAGCCAGAACTGACTCGACCTCACAACACAACAAAACAATAATCCTTTAAATAATTTTGTTCTATGACAATTTTAAATAGCTCATAATCAATGAAGAAGTGTTTATAGAATGAAGAAGATATTATATAGAGTTTTTTGCTTTTTTTTTTAGTAATAGCTGTTATTTGGACTAAAGCAGTTTCATTTATTCTTTCAAATTATGTAAATTACTTGTAATTCTGCTTTTGCGAAACAGCTCTTTACTTTTCTTATCTTTATTCTTCCTGTATAATCATAGGCATTATGATACATTCACTAACGACCTGCCGTAACATTCTGAAATCTGAAAAATATATATACATTTTACATTTGCTTGCTACATTAAAAAGGATCCCTGGTGACACAGTGGTTAAGCATTAGACTGCTAATCATAAGATCTGTGAATTCAAACCAACCTCCGGATCTGGCTATGTGCTCCCTTTAAGATGTACAGTCTTGGGAACCTGAAGGAATAGTTCCTCTCTGTTAGATGCGGTTTCTAAGAGTTGGAATTGCTTGATGGCAGCAGGTTTGATGTGGTCTGCTTACATTTAAAAAAATAGAAATACCTTGAACTGTGAGTAAGTGTGGAGCTAGAAGAATATTGGTGCTAACATCCTTGTTTAAAAGACCAAAAGACTTATTATTTATATGCATATATGTATATATATAGAGCTGTCTAAGTATTAGAACATAAATGAACTAAAAATTAACAGGTGACGCTCATGGTTTTTCAGGTAATGATCCTCATAACAGGTGCACACAAGGCATTTGCCCTGTACAAAGCAATTGAAGAAGGAGTCAATCACATGTGGACTGTTTCAGCTTTCCAGCAGCATCCCAGAACAATTTTTGTATGTGATGAAGATGCTACTTTAGAATTAAGAGTTAAGACTGTGAAATACTTTAAAGGTGAGCATTGAATATGAAAAGCAGACTGTGAGAATGTTTCATTGTAGATAATAATTCACACTTAATGATTATTTGCATTCTTCACTGTGGCATGGCCTATTAAAAACAGGCATTGTGCTGACAAAATAACCATTTCTTTCAAGATATGGAAACATTCTCACCTCAGATAATAGAAGTTGTCACAGTAGTTTCTTATTTTGTTCATAAAGATAATTCCTTCAGTCTGTATATTTTAGCAAATATAATTTTTCTTGAAATTTACAGTTTAGTGACACGTATTGCCTTCATAGTGAATATGCAAGATTTAAAAACAAAGATGAGCATATGTGTCCTTTCTAGTTTTTGTTTCATTTTCTTTGTAGTCTTCCTTATCCTTAAGCTCTATTGAATAAGCATTTAATCACAAGATTGATTTGAACTTCAAGGTCAGGGGATCAAACTCACCAGTCGCTCCTCAGAAACCCTATAGAGGGTCACAATGGGTCGATGACACTTAACAAGAAGTAGATGACTAGGTTTTCACTAGCTCATTTAATACAGTTTTGTGATGCTGTCAATAGTATGTTATGATGTTGTTGTTGTTGTT
>NW_006408891.1:1259696-1342734 GCF_000296735.1 Chrysochloris asiatica | reverse complement strand
GTCCACCATTGGTGATCCTTGTTGTTGTTAAGTGCCTTCGAGTCGGTTCCGACCCATAGCGACCCTGTACAGGGTTCCCGACGGTGTAAATCCTTACGGGAGTAGAAAGCCTCATCTTTCTCCTGCGGAGCGGCTGGTTGTTTCGAACCACTGACCTTAAGGTTCGCAGCCCGATTCGTAACCACTACGCTACCAGAGCACCTACTGGTATTTAAATAGCTTTCAGAATCACAGCAACTCACAAGCCACCACAGTACGACAAACTGACAAGACAAATGGTCGACTGTGCCAGGTACTGCAGATAAAATTAATTTCAGCAATTTTGTGTGGAAAATTGTACTATCAAACCTATTTCCTCAGTTTAAGTTTATATTCTGCTTAAAAATTAAATCTATTAATACATTCATATATTATTGTTTTTCAGTGCCATTGAGTCAGTTCCAACTCAGAGTGACCCTATATAGGGGTTCTGAGGAGCAGCTTATTAACTGCCGACATTGGGTTGCAAACTGATCTTTAGGTCGAGTGCTTATCGTACAGTATCACACCATGAGTCTATATTCATATATATGTACATTTAAACAAGTTTTAAAAATAAGGACACTTTTTAAAAACCTGTATTTATAAATTGTTAAGTATCCTCGAGTTGGCTCTGACTCATACCAATGCTATTTAGTTTCCAAGGAGCAGCTTTTGAATTTGAAACAACCACCTCATGGTTAGCAGTCCAGTGCTTTCCCTATAGTGCCATACCAGGACTCCTGATGTGTATTTATATAGATGATATAAAACTACTACTACTACTGGGAGCTCTGGTAGTGTAGTGGTTACGAATCGGGCTGCGAACCGCAAGGTCAGCAGTTCGAAGCTACCAGCTGTTCCACGGGAGAAAGATGAAGCTTTCTGCTCCCGTAAAGATTAACAGCCTCGGAAACCCTATACACAGGGTCGCTATGAGTCGGAACCGACTCCACGGCACACTACAGCTGCTGTAATAGCCATTCATACATGGGTGCTCCGAACGTTCATGGTAAAATGGAATTAAAAGATAATGGAATTCTTTCACAAACTTTTAGTAGCATCCTCATATTAAGTTTGATTCACAAAGTATGTAGTACGAGGATAAGTCAAAAAGTTTTATTACGGTTCCAGTTTACACATTTTGGCTTATTCCAAACAAAATGTGTGTAAACATTTCTTTGGAATCAGTGCATGACTGTAGACAAGTTCTCTCAGTAATAAACTTGTAATGCCCTTTCTGTACTTTCATTGTTAAGTGTCATCTAGTTTGCTCCCACTCATAGCGGCCCTGTATAAGGTTTCCAAGGAGTGGCTTGTGAGTTGGAACTGCTGACCTTGCATTTAACAGTGAAGTGTTTATCCTATAGCACCACATCCTGGTTTAGCAATGTAGGATAAGCACTGGATTGTAACAAGATTAGCAATTCAAACTCTTAATCTTGTTATAGTGTCTTTAAACAATAGGTCCATTCAAAACTGGCTTCTGAGGGGATCTGCTTGGGCAGAGGTCATCTCTGAAGGTTATGTTGACTGTTTTGGGGATTCCAAAGAGGTAATCGTAATAGATTTTCTCAAAGAACACAGGATGCTCGCAAGGACTTACTATGAAGTTTTAAGGAAACTAGTGAGAAAAAAGCCAGGAAACTTGCTCTGAGGAATTTTTTTCCATCATAAAATTGCACCTGCTCATTCTTCATGGATATCAAGGGCCTTTTTAGGAGTTTTTGGTTGGGAAACTACTATACCACCCTAGATCCCTGATCTTGCCCCTTCAGATTTTTTTTGTTGTTGTTCCCAAACCAAAGGAAAGGAGCTCTGGTAGCATAGTGGTTACGAGTAAGGCTGCTAATCTCACGGTCAGCAGTTTGAAACTACCAGCTTTTCCGTGGGAGAAAGATGAGGCTTTCTGCTCCCATAAAGATTTACAGCCTCGGAAACCCTGTACAGGGAGTTGATATGAGTCGGTTCCGACTCCACGGCACATAACCACCACCACCACCAAACCATAGGAAAATGGTTTGAGTCCTTTGTTGTTATTAAGCTCCATCAAGTTGGTTCCAACCATAGCCACTCTTGTTAAATGCCGGTAAGTTGGTTGAGATACAGTAACTGACCTTGTGGTTCAAACCGACATTGCAGTCCAGCGTATTAACCCACAGCACCACCCCAGAAGTCAACAGTGATCCTTGTTGTGGTTAGGTGCCATCAAGTCGGCACCGACCTATAGCAACCCTATGCACAGCAGACCGAAACACTGCCCAATCCTGGGCCAAGCTATTGCCACACTTGAGTCCATCGATGCTGCCACCTGGCCAGTCCATCTCATTGGGAGTCTTCCTTTTTTTCTGACCCTCCACATTACCAAATGTGATATCCTTCTCCAGCGACTGGTCCCTCCTGACAGTATGTGCAAAGTATGAGAGACGAAGTTTGGCCATCCTGGCCTCTAAGAGCACTCTGGCTGTTTAGCAATCCTAGAGTGCCAAAACTACATGGTGTAAATCAAATAGTGCAGAATTCTACAGGGAAGGGAATTGTTAGTAAGTGCTATTGAATTAGTTCTGACTCATAGTGAGTCTGTATAGGGTATCCAAGGAGTATCCAAGGGTATCCAGGACTCTACAGGGAAGTTGTTAAAAGCCATTGAGTTATTCTGACTCATCGTAACTCTGTACAGGGTTTCTGAGTAGCAGCTCGTAGATTTGAACTGCAGACTTTGTGGTTCACAGTTCAGTGCTTATCCTACAGCACCACACCAGGAATCCTACAGAGAAGGGTTGTTAAGTGCCCTCTAGTGGTGTCCAACTCAGTGACCCTGTATTGGGTTCCAAAGAGATGGAAACACTGTCTTCTGAAGTGTTTGATAAGACCTACATGGAGAATATGTCAAGAAACAATGGGTTCACATTTTGATACTTTTAATCTTTTTGTTCCAATAATTAGGCATGTAACATACTTTGGGGAAAATGTATGGAACAAATCCAACCTATATTTCATATACATCATCGTTTATTGTTGTGTGCCGTGGAGTCGGTTCCGACTCATAGCGACCCTTCCCCTTCACAGTTTCCGAGGCTGTAAGTCTTTACGGGAGCAGAAAGCCTCATCTTTCTGCTGCGGAACAGCTGGTAGTTTCGAACTGCTGACCTTGCAGTTTGCAGCCTGACTCATAACCACTACGCTACCAGAGCTTCTTTAGGACAAGGTTAAAACAGCTACAGTTTATTGCAACTAAATGCAACTAAATGCATCTTTTCAGTTACATTGTCTGAAATTGGAGTGTGTTTTAAAATTGGTCTCATAACAGCTTACATGATACCGTTTTTTTTTTTATTGGTAGTAGTGTGCCGTGGAGACAGTTTCAACTCATAGCAACACTGCATAGGGTTTCCGAGGCTGTAAATCTTTATGGAAGCAGTAAACCTCATCTTTCTCCTGTGGAATAGCTGGTAGTTTTGAACTGCTGACCTTAAGGTTAGCAACCTGACTTGTAACCACTACGCTTTCAGAGATCCTCTTTATTTTTTTATTATTACTATTTTTTTATTAGTGGTACATAAAATAATGGTTTTTATATTCTAGAGCATTTCATATTCATTATAGTATATAAACTTAAAAAGTAATAAAAATAATTACATCAGTTTATATAAATGTGTGAATATGGAAAAAATCTTCAAGATGATATATAAATGACTGAAGTTTGATAGACAGTAAACAATTTTATAGTTTTAAAACAAAATGTTGAATATAGTTCCTTGTATTTTATAGAAAAACAGCATTTTTTCAGTTTTAGTAAATATTCTTTAAAAGTATCATAGGTGGATATGTCCGTCCTAATATATTTAAATATTTCTTTTCTCTTAGACATTTAGATTATTTCTGTCATTTATATTTATCAGTTAATTGATAGTTTTTTATCAAGGCACAAATTGTTAGCACCTTTTTTAATGAGAGATAAAGGCAAAGAGCACTTAAGTGATGAGTTGTAAGTAAGACAGTTCATGAAAAGAGTTCCCCCATATTTCATCACAAATAATATTGTTCAAAAAATATAAAGAATCCCTCATTATCCACATATTTTAATATCAGTTGTAAGGAGTGGCACTTTAACCTGTCCATTTTCTAGTACCAGTCATCTTCAGATAAAGATAGCCAGTAGATTGGTTTTGTTACTCAAATCCTCATTTTAATGAAGTCCAGTATTAAGACATTTAATAACAATAGCAGCCTATAGTTAAATGGAACTCCTATAGGGTAAATACTGGACTGATAAAACCATTAAGGTCAGCAGTTCAAACCCACTAGCTGCTCCTCAAAAACCCTGTGCAGGGTCACTAAGTCAGAACTGACTCTAGGGCACTGAACAACAACTTAAGTTTGGAGTCCTGATATGGTACTGTTAGGTAAGCACTGGACTGCAAACCACAAGGCTGGTAATGCAAATGCACTAGCCATTCCTTGGTCACCCTGTGCAGGGTTGCTTTGAGTCAAAACCAACTCAATGGCACTTTTAACAACAACTTAAGGGGCCAGGCACAATTCTAAACCTACTACTTACTGACTTTATTACCAGAGTCTATAAAGTGAGTACTCTATTATTCCTTTTGAGATGAGTTAACAAGCTTAACAGAGATGTTCAGTCACTTACCAAATGCCACACAGGCTCATGTGGGCAAAGCTGAAACCAGGCTTATGTACTGTGGCCTTTTGACCACTCTGTTACACTGTCTTCCAGAAGAACTTAAATTCTGACTATGATAGCATCTGAATAAAAGCCATATTTTCATGTTTTATTTTATGTGAAAATCATTTTATGTTCAAGATCATTTAAACTGTAGAAAGGAAGTGTATGTTTTTATCTGTTTGCTTCTTTCTGTTCCATCCTTCCACTTTCTAAGCTCTTTTGAAACATTTTCAAGTAAAGACTATTGAGAGGATTACTGCATTGCCTTTTTGAGGACATTGTTTCCACACTGGAGCTGTTTATTTCTAAAGAAATTTTAGATCAGGTTCTGTAAATGGTGGCCTCTTCAACATGGAGAAAAATGGAATTGAGCTATTCTTGGCTGTATATAGGCCGCATTTTGCAGTTTAGCTATTTTGCTATTATTTACTGTATATTTCAATTAAATATATAAATTGTATATATTTGCCATATCCTCTTGATCACACAACTTTAAGGTGTACTCGAGGATAATGACCCTGTAGTTGCCATCGGTCATTTTTCAAATCTCATTCGTATCACCACGGTTTCTTCTGCCCTTACTGTCAGTGACAACAGGCTACTTAAATGTGTTCTAGTTACTTCATCAGTAAAATAACTGGAAGTTTTATTATTCACCTTCTGAAGATAAAAGTCAATTACAAGAAAAGAAAGTTTACAGGTTTAAGTTTTTTGCTTTTAAAATAAAACTACTACTGTTTGTCCTTGAGTAAGTATATTTTCAAGATAGCATAAAGGAGCTCTGGTAGCGTAGTGGTTACGAATCGGACTGTGAACCGCAAGGTCAGCAGTTCAAAACTACCAGCTGTTCTGCGGGAGAAAGATGAGGCTTTCTGCTCCTGTAAAGATTTACAGCCTCGGAAACCCTGTACAGGGTCACTATGAGTCGGAACCATCTCCACGGCACATAACATAATGGTGGCCTTTTTTTTATCAGCCTCTTTAGGCTTCAACCCAGTGCTTACCAAAGCTGAATGAACTGAGCTCAAACCATAAAAAGCATTTTGTAAAAAGAGTTCTTTTGGCAACATGTCACGTAGTCTGTTGTAGTTTTATCAGTACTCATTAAAATAATTTACTTTTTATGTTAATAACACAGCCATTGAGGATTATTTTTCATTAAATTGTGTCATTTTTACTTAATAAATTTTTACTATCTAAAAAACAATAGAAATTTCAAATTTCCTAGCTAGAAACAGCTTAAATTTATATATAAAATGTATGACCAACACGTACTATTAAAAAATATCTATAAAGAAGTTTTATGATTATCCAAATGTTTTAAGTTGTTTGAAAACTCTAATGTGCATTTTTCCCAGGACTAAACGAAGGTTTTTAGCAAATGATACATGAGTTACATCAAGTAGAAAAAAGATAATCTAAGAAATGTTGCTTTAGAAAATGACTTGTCTTCTAAATAGCTATTCTACCTCTGGTTCAAATTCACCAGTCACTTGTCGGAAACCCTATACAGGGTTGCTATAAGTTGGAACCGACTCAACGGCATTTAACTACTTACTTACATAGTGGTTAGTAAAAATGAATTAAACTTTCAAAGTTAAATCCTGTTTTACATGGGATTGTTTCTTTTTTGAGAAATCTGGTAAATCATTTTCATTAGAAAATGATTTCTTTAGTTCTACAAAAAAAATTAACCCTTAGTGTATTTTTTATAAATGTAAATCATATTATCCTTTTGAAACTGTGGATTAAAATACCTTCAGATATGTTTCACATTGTTGTGAGTCAAAAGCAGTACAAGTTATCTCTGCCTGAAAGTAGTTCATGCTTGGTAGAAAGTTGGCTAATTATTAATAACTTGAGAAAATGAGATGATATATTGCATTAAAATGAAATCTCTTGAAAACATGTACTTTGGTTTTGTTCATCAACTATTTTGTCCAAAGGAGATTAAATAAGGGAGAGATTCACATTTACAGAATGGTTTAAGAAAATCTGAATTGTGCTAATAGGGTGAGAGCCTTAGAAGATAGGTAGAATTTATATTCTAAGGGGACCCCATAAGCAGTAGCACCGAAGGCAAAAATTCTGTAAGTGTTGTTAAGCAGATTCCAACTCGTAGCCACTCCCTATTGGGTTTCCAAAGAGTATCTGATGGGTTTGAACTGTCAACTTTGCTGTTAGCTGTCCAGTACTTCTCCTACAGCACCACTCAAGGACACCATTCGTAGAATGATTACGTGCCATCAAGTCAATTCCGATTCATAACGGCCCTATGTATTTAAACCACTGACCTTGCAGTTTAAACCAACCTTGCAATCCCATACATTTTCCACAGTGCCATAGCAGGACTCCATAAAATAGAGCTGTATTTGATAAGATGGGACTAGATCATACTTTTAAGACGTAAGGGAATTTATAGGTTAAAAGTAAAAAAGGCAAAAACAAAGGCTAAGGATCACATGTCAGTAGTTCTCCTTTAATTTTAAGTCTGTATCCCTTTGAGGACCTGGTGAAGAGACCTTGTCTTCAGAAAAACCGTACATATGTAGGCAAATGTATATATATGTGTTTATATATTTTGAGGACTAGAGGACTATTTGGATTCTAGATTAAAATTTGACCTTCTTAATTTCATCCAGGTAGATAGTTTCTATCATCTGTCTTAAACTAGGAGGTAGCTCAGTAGTGAATGGTTTACTTTTTGACTGCATGCTGAATTTAACTTTTTTCCCTGTTTAAATATCGAGTAATTTTTAATTTTATAAACAATAGTACCTTGGATTTTTAACCTTTGTAAAAGTGCAATATTCTAATGCAAGCCAAAGCCAAACTATTTATAAATGAGTACTAGCCTACATGGATTCCTGGTGTGGCGCTGTAGGATCAGCACTGGACTGTGAACCACGAGGTCGGCAGTTCAAAACTACCAGCTGCTCCTCGGACATCCTCTATAGGGTCCCTGAGTCGGAACTGACTTGACAGCACTTAACAACCACCTCCATAGGAGTCTTCATGTGGCACTGTAGAATCAACGAAATATAAACCAAATGTCAGCATGAAACTGAAAAACTTATGCAATGTTGAGTTTCCTTCTGTTCTGCATTGTAGCATCAGAATTGTTGAACTCAAGAGTCCTCCATTTTACAGATAAATACCTAGAACTAAAAAGTTAAGTGGCTGCCATATATCTAATGCATGGCGGTGGTTGGGTGCTGTTGAGTTGGTTCCAACTCTAGCAACCATGTATAGTGTTTCTGATACTATAAGTCTTTATTGGCACAGAAAGCCTCTTATTTTCTGTTGCTGAGTGTCTGGCCACTAAGTTTCCTTACATCTGATACATTTATTGTTGAGTATCATCAAATTTGTTCTGACTTGTTAAGTGCCATCAAGCCAATTTTGACTCATAGTAACCCTGTGTAGGGTTTCAAAGGCGTGGATGGTGATCTTGAACTGCCGTCCTTGTGGTTCAAAGCGACTTTGCAGTCTAGCCCATTAACCCCCATGTCATATCAGGAAGTAAAATCAATTGTTAGTTTAGTACATTTTATACAGGGTTTTCTGTTTTCCTGGTCAGCTGTTGCTCCAGTTTTACTATTTTCAAAGTTTCCCCAATACCCATTTCAATTTCTTGTCCCTTTTTCTCTTCATCTGCATGGGAGATTTAACTTCTGCCATTCTACGATACTACTTTCAAGCTTCCAGATTTAGCTTGATCCGTTATACATCCTTTCCTTTCATATCTAGCCTTTCTACCAATGCCTGTATTCCTTTCTGTCTTACCTATCAGCACATACCCTAGTTATTACCTTCTAGCAACCAACATCTAACTTAATCTCCAGTCTTCTTTTCACAAAGTTTATTGCACTTCTTGCTATGTGCAATTACTGTTATAAACCTAGGGCATAAAGCAGTGAATTAGGCCCTGGATTTTAGTTTCTAATGAAAAACATGATAGAAAAACATTTTCAAATAGACTACAGTGTTAGTAAAGGAGTTATGCTATGTGTAGACTCCATGGCACACCACCACCACCATCACCACAGTGTTAGTTAGAAAGGAAGAAAATAAGAGCACCAGCTATCAGAGCAGTAAACAAATATAATAGGGAAAAATAAAACCTAGATTATTTTCTAAGTGATCACAGCAATTTGAGGATTTTAAGTAAAGAAATGGTGTAATTCTGTTTCTGATTTATAAATGATCATGATGATTGTATTATGTGACAGAGGTAAAGTAGTGGAAATAGAGTATTGAGTTGGGGTATTCACGACAGTAGATGAGCATGGTAGCAGTGGAGATAAAGAACTATGGCCTATTTTAGGTATATTAGGGGGCTACAAAAATTTGTGGAAAAATTACACCATTTTTTAATTCAATTTAATTCCATGTTTTTTTTTAAATCGCCTCATGGCTTCAAAGTAGTACCAAACAGTAGAGGCACCTGGTCTTGGTGAATTAAATGAAGAAAGAGAAAAGAAAATCACAACAAATGAATTGTAAATTTCTAGTTTTAGGAACTTGGCTCAGGGTGACACCATATACCATATTTTTGGCTTGACGGAGACAGAAATCAAGCCTTGACCTAGTTACATTTTAGGTACCAGACATTGGTATTAAGTAGTATTCTCACTTTAATTGTACTAGTAGATGCTTTCCCCTCTCACTCTTTTTAATGATGCTTTCTCCTCCCCTGGCTTTTTCTCCCATTAGAAGAACGTCCTTGTGCTCTCTGCATGTTCCTTTCCTTACTTTTCTTCTAAAAGCAGGTCTTCCTCAGGATTTGGGTTTTGAAGTGCTCTAGCAGCTTTCCTTTTTATTCTGTCTTACCAATCAAGTCATCTTACTTCCTGAAAAAAAAAAAAAAAAAACCCACAAAACAAAATAGCATAGCTTTTTCTAGGTTCTTTACCTGGAAAATATACCATATTTCTTTAATCTCCCAAACATAAAATATTTAATTCATTAATTGAGTCTAAGGATAAGGGTAAGACATCTGAGAACTGGATATTTCCCAAAGAAGCTTTGTTGAACAAGATAATTTATAAGCATTGTTAATTGTCAGGTGCCATTGAGTTGGTACCAACTCAGCAACCTTATGCATCATTGCCTGATCCTGGGCCAACCTACTACTATTGCCATGCTTGAGTCTATTGATTGCCACTTGACCAATCCATCTCGTTGGGGGTCTTCCTCTTTTTCTCTGACCCCTCCACCTTACCAAACATGATATCCTTCTCCAGTGACTTGTCCCTCCTGACAGTATGTCTGAAGTATGAGACAAAGTTTGGCCATCTTGGCCTCTAAGGAGCACTCTGGCTGCAATTCTTCCAAAAACGGATCTATTAGTTCTTTTGGCAGGCCACGGAACTTTCAATATTCTCCTCCAACACCATAACTCAAAAGCATCAATTCTTCTACGGTCTTCCATATTCACTGTCCAGCTTTCGCATGCATATAAGGTTATTGAAAATACCATGGCTTGGGTCAGGTGTACCTTAGTCCTCAAGCTGACACTTTGCTCTTCAACACTTTAAAAAGGTCTTGTGCAGCAGATTTGCCTAATGCAATATGTCATTGGATTTCTAGACTCCTACTTCCATGAATGTTGATGGTTGATCCAAGAACAATGAAGTCCTTGGCAATTTCAATCTTTTCTACTTTGATGAGAATGTTGTTTATTGGTCCAGTGGTGTGGATTTTTGTTTTATAAGCATACTAACTATAAAATGAAATTTAGAAAATTAATACTAAGTCTAGCCTTAAGTATTGTTCTAGTATACCTTTCTCAGTGTAGAATGTTTAAACTTGCAGTTTACCCTGTCATAGATGTCAAAATAGTGAAAAATAATAATGTCCCAGGTAATGGATAATGATAATAAATGGGCAAATAAAACTGTCCTAGCAAAGCAACAGTTTTGTGCCCTTTGGAACTACCAGAATTAAGACCAAGACTTTTAGATATATTCTTGTTGTTATGTGCCATCAAGTCAGTTCCAACCCATAGCGACCCTGTATAGGGTTTCCCAAGGAGCAGGTGGTGAGCTTGAACCGGCAATTTTGCAGTCTGGTGCATTAACCCATAGTGCCACACCAGGACTCTTAGATATAACATTAAATTCATGTGTATTCAAATGTGTTATTTTGTCATAATAATAAAGAACCGCTCTTGCTCCTACTTGTGGTTATCCCAAAGTACCTTACACAGCCAAGATCTACTGTGTTTTTCCAATTACAGATTAATTATTTGTGAATAATTAAAGCTAAACATACTGAAACTTTGGATTTTTTTTGTCAGTTGAGAACTAAATATACTTGTTGTAGCTTATACAGTATCTAGCTTTCTAAATTAAATGAGATACAGTTAAGAATTAACAAAAATACAACTAGTGTTTTGCTTTTATTTGTTTTGTTTTTAAGGTTTAATGCATGTGCACAATAAACTTGTGGATCCACTATACAGTATGAAAGAAGGAAACTGAAGGAGATTGGAGCAAAATTCTGCTTGATTGAACATAATACTTTATAAGTAGTAAATTAATTTTCAGCTATGCAATATGATAGAACATGGGAATTTTGAATACTGTCACTTTTAAAGTCTACTATCTATGTTAAGCATTCCATACTTAGAATGTATTTACTTTACAGTAGGGCTCCCTTAGAAGTTGGCTCACATTTGATTATGAGATGGACAATAAAAACAATGTAGAAATGAAGTGCCTGCCTGTTTAAAGGGGGAAAAAGCCATTTTAAAGGTAAAGATTCTGCTCAAATACCATTTGATAATGATTCAATGGAATAATAGAGATCTAAATACTTATAACATGAAGAGACTTAAAGGTAACCTTTAAGGTTACTAAACAACTATCATTTAAACTTTTACTTCTGGAATGCTACCTTTTTTCTGTGCGTTATACACAAATTTTTCTGCACCTGGTTGCCTTAGTCATGTTTCATCTGTAGCATTTGGACATCAATAGTCCTAATGCATATTGCTTATAAAGGAAATCTGATGAGATTTGTTGTTTGAGTCAGTTCCAACTCATAGTGAGCCCGTGTACGACAGAAAGAAGCACTGCTTAGCCATACACCATCCTTACAGTCTTAGCTGTAATTAAGCCCATGGTTGCAGCCACTGTGTAAATTCATCTCATTGAGATCATTTTCTTTTTTCACTAACCCTCTACCAAGCATGTCCTCTCCAGAAACTGGTCCCTTATAACTTGTTTAAGTACTTGAGATGAAATCTCGCCACCCTCGATTACAAGGAGTATTCTGGCTTGAAGACATTACAGTGCCTAAAAGAACAGTTCCTGTCTTCACAAAGTGTGTAAAGTACATGTTTTTATGTATCTTCTTCTATAGCACTTAAAAAATATGTGTCATATTTAATTTTAGTAATAATCTTTGCAACTATAAGCTTTATAATCAGAAATATCCTTAATTTTTTTTTCAAAATAATTTTTGTGATTATTATAAACTTAATAAATTAGTTTCAGTCCTTGTATACAAACTGCCTAAAGAATATATTTAAGTTACTGTAAACTATTTTAGATTGCCATAACAACTTATTAAATTGAATATAAAGTATATTATTTTCTACCTTTAACTCAAATAAAGCTGATAATGCAAAAATATAAGATATCTAAATTTTATTTCCAGCTCAACACCACACAGCCACAGAGAGGCACTGCTAATACCTGGGATCATAGTGGCTCTGTAGGAAAAACACTGACTGCAAACCACAAGGACCATGGTTCGACTCCACCAGCCACTCTGTAGGAGATAAAAAAACTTTCTTCTCCCACCAAGATTTGTTGTGTTATTAAGTGTTGTAAATGGTTCTGACTCATAGCATCCCATTGTAGGATTTCCAAGGAGCAGCTAGTGTATTTGAACTGCCAACTTTACAGTTAGCAGTCTAGAGTTTATCTTATAGTACAATACCAGGACTTCTCTGCAGATTTACAGCCTTGGAAACCCTGTGGTTCAGAACTTAGTCGACAACAACTGCTAATACCAAATATCTCACTGTACAAAGTTTTGAATATTAGCAATGAATAAGAAGAAAGCCTTTACCTTCATTCTAACTTAGTGTATTTGGTAAACCAACTAGTTTCAAGATAACTTTTAATAGTTTATTAAATGTTAAAAACGTATTTAATAACTAATTTATACATATCATCTAAATTGATCCCAACTAGTAACAATCCTAAGGAGTGGGTACGTAGTGGGTACCGTAGTGGTTACGAATTGGGCTGCAAACCTTGGGGCCAGCAGTTTGAAACTACCAGCCGCTCCGCAGGAGAAAGATGAGGTGTTCTGCTCCCGTAAAGATTTATAGCCTCGGAAACCCTGTACAGGGTCCCTAAAGGTCGGAACCGACTCGGCACTTAACAACAACCCTGACACTTTTGAAATTCACTACAGACAAACTGTAAGTATACAATTTTTAGTTCAAGTATGGAAAAAAATATATAAAACAAATTAGTTAAGGTTCACTGAGCACATATTAGGTACTCTCTTCTGAATATTTTTAAATGTAGTATTTAATCCTCACAGTAACCCTAAAGAGGTAAATAGTAGTATAGCCTGAATTTTATTTTAGAGGAACAGAGAAGGTAAGGCTCTGGCCAAAGGCACATTGCTAAAGTATGATAAAGTTATTTGAGACCATGCAATATGCCTTCAGAATTCAGGCTCTTAGCTACCACACTACACCCATTCAAAGAAAAATCCAGGAGGTTAAAACCTGAAAAACCTAGATTTCAAATTTATATTGAGAGGGGAGGGTACTTTTTCTAGTTCTCATTATTTTAAATTTAAATATTAAGAAATATTAAAGAGAACAAAATTTTTAATTCATGAAAATTATTTTATCTTACTTATCAGATTGTGTTTTCAGAACTTTTATAAAAGCATCTTTTGGAACTTCAATGTTGCCAATTTTCCTCAGTTTTTTCTTTCCTTCTGCTTGTCTCTTCAAAAGTTTCATTTTTCGAGTAATATCACCACCATACTGTAAAATATTTTTTAAAAATCTTACTCTAAATCAATTCACAGAAATGTAATAAAATATTGTTAGAAGCATCAATACAATCACATCAGCTTAATATCACACTTTATTCAGAAGGCAGAAATCTGTTATTGTATCTAATCCCCCTTTCTACTTGAATCTAATTTTATTACCTGCTGAAAGAAAGATAAAGGCTTTATTTATGGATGTCAAGGAAGATTTGTCATACTCCTTACTGAACACAGCTGGAAAATGTTAATACATAGCTGGAGTCATGGTGTGGTGTTGTGGGTTAATGCACTAGACCACAAGATTGGCAGTTCAAGCTCACCAGCCACTCAGAAACCCTGTTGTTAGGTACCATCAAGTCAGTACTGACTCATAGTGACCCTATGCACAACAGAACGAAACTGTCCAGTCCTCAGGCCAACCTCACAATTGTTGCCACTCTTGAGCCCATTGATGCTGCCATTTTGCCAGTCCATCTCATTGGGGGTCTTCCTCTTTATCTCTGACCCTCCACCTTACCAAACATGATATCCCTCTTCAGCGAATGGTCCTTCCTGACAATATGTCCTTTGTCTCTCATACTTCAGACATATTGTCAGGAGGGACCAGAAATCCTGTACAGTACAGGGTCGCTATGGGTCAGGACCAACTTGACAGCACTTAACAACAACAAATGGATGGAGTCCTTTTGTAGCACTGTAATATTAGCACTGGACTGCCAATCACAATGTTGGTGGTTCAAACCTACCAGCTAGCTACTCCTTGCAAGCCCAATACAGGATTGCTATGACTCAGAATTGACTTGACAACACTTCATCTAATATGTAAACCCTTAATCCCAAAAGCATAAATGTGACAGCTATGTTAAACATTCAGAAAAAAAACATTTTTAAATTTCCATAAAAACTGAATTAATCTTTTCACTTTTTAATATACAAACAATACAGCAAACTAAGCCAATTAGGAGAGTAGATTTCAATTTCTGTACTTTTCCCATCCACCTTAAGATAAAAGTATTGCCTTTAAAATTTTACATTATCTATTCATAAAACAGAAGTAAATATAAGACGTTATAAAGTTAAAAAAATATTTCATTTTTGTGGTTAAAGTGGTTAAAAAAATATTTCATTTTGTGGTTAAAGTGAACACATCATGGTGAAGCTAAAATTTACTCATTTAAAAAAGAACATGGAGATGAAAGTTATGAAGTATTATTGCAAAGTAAATACATACACATTTTGCCAGAACATTTTTTCTATATGCTTTCACCCTGTAAAAGAAAACATGTGTAAGTATGTATGTAACTTTATATTATATAAAATACTTATTTGCAAAACCAATCTTCTTTACTGAAGAATTTAAGGAATGTCATAATCAAAATTATATATAATTCAAGTGTTCTTGTATTATTTTCATATAGTTCTGTAAGGTAAACACTGGACTGCTAACCACAAGGTCTGTGGTTCAAGCCTATCAGATGTTCTATGGGAGAAAGACGAAACTATCTGCTCGCTTAGAAGATTTACAGTCTCTGAAACACTGTATGTTGTGCTTTTGGGTCAGTTCCTTTTCATAGCAACCCAGTCCTGGATTTCCAGGGAGTAGCTCTGGTGGGTTTGAACTGCTGACCTTGTTCACAGTCCAGTGCTTATCCTACAGTGCCACACCAGGAGTAACTGTAAGATGGAATTCATTCAGTGGCAGTGGGCAGACATAAAACAGCAAATGGATTCAACATGAATATCAATAGATAAATTTTGTACACAAAAAAGGTTCAGGCTTGTGTTAATCAGGCTTGACTAGCCATATTTGAGCTTGGAGTGGCTCTGATTATAAAGTACAGCAGCTATTTCTGGTTCAACTTAAAACTACTACTATTACTATACTTAATGTCTCCTTAGTGTCCTGGTGTGATGCTTTAGGATAAGCACTGGATCATGAGGTCAGTTTGAAATGCAAGGTTGGCAATTCAAACTCATCAGCTACTCTGAGTTGGATTTAACTCAACGGCATTTAACAACAATAACTGTCTCTTTGCTAACTCAGTGAATATGGTTCAAGAGGAACTAGGAACACAATATATTTTTAGGCTTTTAAAAACCATTTCACAGTAAACTAATTTTAATATGAGTGGACTTCAAAAAGTTTGTGGAAAAATTCCATTATTTTTAATTCCATTTTTCCACAAACGTTTTGAAGCTCCCTCATATAACCACCAAAGAAGTTATATTTACAAATTAATCTACTTATATAATTTTCTTACTAAGAAATTTACAGATCACTCTAATTTTGGAAATAACTCCATTTTTATGCACTCCATAGAAAGATACATCTCTTTTCTTTGGAGGCATACTTGACCTCAACAGAATTATGTAGACATGGCTTGCTGACTATTCTAAATTGCACGTTGCATGATATTTACTGGTTACCAACTCGTTTTCTACAAGTGGAGTGCTAGTGTGGTGCTGTGCGTTAATACACTTGACTGCAAGGTTGGTTTGAACTGCAAGGTTGGTGGTTCAAGCTCATGAGTTGCTCTCTGGAAACCCTATACAGGGTTGCAATAAGTCAAAACTGACTTGATGGCACTTAACAACAACAACATCCTACAAGTATCCAGGAAACACAAAATAGCAAACAGACAAAATGGTATTAGATGACATTTCTGTAAATGTATATAAAATTTAACCCTAAATACACAGTTTTTCTTTTGAATTATAAAAATTATAGTAGTATGCAAAGCCTAACATGGTAATAACAGTCCTTTCTCACTATTTCAGATACTACATCTCGCTAGCTCTGGGATAGTGTATTTAGTGATTCAGGTTTAACTTCCTTTTTTTTTAAACAAACCATAACTTAGTTTGTCTTTTGGACAAATATCTCCAAAGCCTTTCTGTTTCAGTTCAAATGGACTTATAATTTACCTAAGGAATAAAAACAATAAAAGCTTAATAAGAACACTGAAGTTAATTTTTCGTAAGAAATTTAATAAAGTAAAATGGTGGTGGTGGTGTGCCGTGGAATCAGTTTCACATCGTAGTGAACCCATATAGGGTTTTCTGAGGCTGTAAATCTTTACAGGAGCAGAAACTCTCATCTTTCTTGGTGGAGCCACTGGTAGTTTCAAACAGCTGACTGTGAAACTAGCAGCCCGACCTGTAATCACCACTATGCTTACCAGAGCTCCTGGTAAATGGAAATTAAAAGCACTCTTCAAATCCGTATGTTGTTGTTATGTGACGTGGCGTCGATTATGACTCATAGCAACCCTGTATACAGGGTTTCCAATGAGCAGCTGGTGAGCTTGAACTACTACTGACCTTTCAGTTCAAACTGATTTTGCGGGCCAGCACATTAACCCACAGTACCACACCAGGACTCCCAAATCCATATATATTATGCTAATAACTGTAAATACTATCACCCAATCAGCAGTGTTCCGTAAGTAATTCAAAGTTAACACCCATTAATTAGATTAGTGGAAAAAGAGTTATGTGAAAAAAGGTCTTAAGCTTGGTCAACTCACTGAGGATGTAAGAAAATGGTGAAAATATAAATAATGTTAGGAAAGTGAAAATTTATGTGCTTCTTAACATGAACATGTATATATATTTCACACCTTTATATGAAGGTCACTGAATTTCAAGAATTCTTTAAACTATTCCCTCAAACTTGAGTGAGCTAAATAATATCATCGGTCATATAGTGTGGTTATGAACATTTAAAGTTATTTGCTTTATATTTTGTTATAATAAAATGATAGCCTGTATTTATCAGTTTTTAAAATCTCTTGTTGCCATGTATCTGCCAAGTTCTTGCCTTAAAATAATTGCATTTGCCTAAAGCACTCCCAAACAAACATTTGTTATTTGGATGCTACTCATAGAATTAAAATCTATATTTTAGAAATGCTGACTAAATTATATTGTGTCTGGTTTATCTTTGATTCACCTAATTCTAGCTACCTCTTATCATTAAAAGTTAACTTTGTTATACCTATTTCTCCACAACACAATTTTTAAAGGACCAAAAAAAAAAAAGTTATGGAGCTCTATCATGTTAAGTGCCTTCGAATCAATTCTGACTCATAGCAACCCTGTACAGGGTTTCTGAAGAGCAGCTGGTGGGTTTGAATGTCTGACACTTTGGTTAGCAGTCCAGTGCTTATCCTAAAGCGCCATACTAGGAGTCCCAGGCCAGTGTTACTTAAAATTTTCTTTAGTTTTCTCAGTGTATAATTCTTAAAACCAGCCTAGGAGCAAAAATGAATTTCAACTTACGTTTCTCTTGCAATGACTTTACTTCCTATAGCAGCTTGAACTGCTATCTCAAACAGCTGTCTAGGAAGAGAATCCTTTAGACGTTCACATATGATTTTGCCAACAGAATGCGCTTTGTCTCTGAGAGAGAAAAAATACAACTCCTTATGCAATCTAGACAAGTATTTAAAGCAGTTTTCTAGTTCTTATGTATGCTGATTTAAGAGTGGTTTCTTAAGGAAGCTACAATAGAACTTGTTTATCAGGAACATCTCTTATTTGTGGAACATGTATGACTTCTATCTGCAAAAATGATATAATCTTAAAGATTCCAAGACCTTTCCTTTCTCTGAATTATGCATTTTCAACTAGAGCTCTTCCTATTATTTTGAAAACATATTTTGCATACTAAACAAAAGTATGTTAATTACAAGTGATCAAAGATTTAAAAAAGGATAGTGTATAATCCATTAGAGAATTTAGAAACGTAAAAGGTAAATTTCAAAATAAAATGCATTCTTGATGACCATGGCTTCACCAATCAGGCAGTGAAGCCCTATGGATCACGATGTTCTAATCTGCAAACCCTCTGGGATGATACAGGATGGGCTAGTGGTTGTTCATTCCATTGTATATGGGGGCTGACTTGAGAACAGCTAGCAATTTGAAACATATCCTTCTAGTAATTTTTACCTTGCATTATATAGTTAGTTATATTTTAGTTTGGATCACACAATAAATGATATACTCTTTTTTTTTTTAATGTAATGCAATCTTTTTTCTATATCACTAAACACTATTCCACAATATAATGATTTTAAATAACAGGTTACATGGGTATTCCATAATATATTTTAATCTCCCATTTGTTGGGAATTTTTTGCATTATTACATATAATGTTTTAAGAGTATACAAAACCTTTTCAATCTTAATTCTATCATAATAAAATTTTTCAAAAAATTTATTTTCCTTTTGTCTTACATGTTAAGGGAAACCTTTGTTTCTGTGATACTAGTCTATTTAGATATCATAATTTATCTTATTTTGTATTTTTAACACCTTGGAAAATGATTGTGGAAAAAAATGGAGGGAAAAACTAGTAGAGGGAAACCTAAGTTTGTTTTTTAATGTAGCTGTTCAGATAAAAATGAACAACCAATAACTACAGACAAACATATCAAAAGTAATTACTTTCACATTCTCTGATTACTTTTCAACTTACTTGTGTACAACAGTTACTAGCTCCTCTACAATATTTCCATTTAGTAGAATATCCATTTTTACAAGTTCTGCAGTCTGGTAACCTGCATCTTCATAATCAAAACTGAGAAGAAAAAAGTCCAGCTGATAAACATTATATTTGTAAATATATACTTTTTAAAATATCTTTTCTCTAACTTCTCCATTTACTGCATATCCCCTCCCCCACAAAGACCTAACTTTCCATCAAAATGTTAAATACATTTTCTCAGGTTAATGGATCTAAATGTCCACAGCAAAGAACAGATGTCCTCATTTCATCCATTTATGAAATGAGGACCTGCCCTAATGACTGATATAACAGGGTAGGCATGGAGGAAGCAAGAGGGTAATAAACTACTGAGAAGTAAGAAAATGTTAGGCCAAACTGGGATAAAAGATCAGGAATAAAGAAAGCCCGCTGAAGAAAAATTTCACTTCCTTTACAATGTTCCCAGTGTTAACCATCTATTGTTGTTGTTAAGTGCCATCGAGTCAGTTCCAACCCATAGCGAGCCTGTATAGGGTTTCTGATGAGCAGCTGGTGAGCTTGAACTGCTGACCTTACAGTTCAAACGGCTTTGCAGTCTGGTGCGTTAACCCACCGTGCCACACCAGAACTCCTAACCATCTATAGACAATGCTATTAAAAGTTATTTTCAGATTGAGCTGAGTTTCTGTTTGTGTTCTATTACCACTTATTTACATAAGTGCTTACTTGTCATGTGCCTTTGAATTGGTTCTGACTCACAGCAATCCTGATTAGGGTTTCTGAAGACTGACTACTGGGTTTGAACCACTAATCTTATAAGTAGCAGTCCAATGTTTACCCTACAGTGCCACACTAGGACTGTATACATAATATGGAACTTATTTCTTATCAAAAGCAAGAGAATAAAACTTAAGGAAACACAAAGTCATCAATTAAGAAGACTACTGAATTTCACATCTAGCTATTTAGTTTCACATCTTCACAACTTCACCTTGACAGCTTTTGTGAGAACGAAATGATTTAGAACATAGTCTAGCTTACAAATGTAAGCATTTAGTGTCAGCCCAGTGGCACCATGGAAAAAGGCCTGGTCATCTGCTCCCATAATGATCACAACTAAGAAAACCCTCTGACAATTCTACTCTGTGGCATGTAGGCTCTCCAGGAGTCTGAATTGATTTGGTTTATTATTATTAATACAACTAAATGGTTGCTTGCAATGTTAATCAAAACAGGTATTTAATTGTTTAAATATGTAACTTATTTAAGTCTAAACAGGAAACTTTAATTTTGCTTAAACTTCTTCCCAATCATGGACAAGAATGTGTATTTTTTTTTGTAGTAATCATAAACTGATGCTCTTAACAAAGAAATACAACTGCTGTCCTTCTTTATCTAACAGTAACTCCCTTCACTTTCATGTGCTACTATAGGATAAGATACTGGTTTTTATGACATAGACACCTTATTCTCGATAAGACCAAGGAATTAAGAGTTCACAATTATTTCACAGATTTAAGGTGTACTTGGAAATTTTTTCATTTAAAAGGGATAACAGTTTGAAGAAGAGCCCAAGGGATTCATTCTCCCATAAGTAAATTAAAAATACTCTGTGACAGGTGTGAGATTGCCACTTGAAGCCCTTCTAATCTCAGAAACTGACTCACATTTCTTCAAGGGCAGCTGACATTATCAAATGGGTACAGTATTATTATCTTGTTGGTCAAGTTGTTGTTATTAAGTGCTGTCTAGTCAGTTCTGACCCATAGCGACCCTGTACAAGGTTTCCGAGGGTGTAAATCTTTACGGGAGTAGAAAGCCTCATCTTTCTCCCGCGAAGCGGCTGGTAGTTTCGAACCGCTGACCTTAAGGTCCGCAGCCCAATTCGTAACCACTACGCTACCAGAGCTCTGTTGGTCAATCACCACCACTCTGGTAGCGTAGTGGTTGCGAATCGGGCTGCGAACCACAAGGTCAGCAGTTCGAAACTACCAGCTGTTCCGTGGGAGAAAGATGAGGCTTTCTTGTTGGTCAAGAGTATACTAATAATATTGCCTCTGTTTTTCTCCCAAATTTCAAGGCATCTGAGTTTTGCAATAAATTTTACCTAGCATATCCAGAAGACAAGGATTTCAGAGAATCATAAAAATCTACCACAATTTCATTCAAAGGGAAAAGATATTTAAGCATAACTCTATTTTGATCAATATACACCATATTCTTTTGAACTGCTCTTCGAGCCTAAAAGGAAAAAAAAAAAAGAAAAAAAACTGGTTAATTACAAACAATTCAAATACAGATTTAAGTAACAGATATCAATTAACAACTTGAAAATTCCATTATAAATCTCACAGTAGACTATGGGAAACATTAAGGAGTATTTCTTTTAATAGTCTAGTAAAATCATGTGACCAATGTTTATATTATTTTTTGTTAAGTGCTATCAAGTCAGTTCTGACTCAGCAACATGGAGCAGCTAGCAAGTGGGTGTGAACCACCAACCCTGTGGTTAGCAATCCAGTGCTTATAATGCCACACCAGGATAGGGAACACCATCTGCACTTTAATGATTTTATACTTGTTACCAAAACTTTTAATCCTTTCATTTTATCTAATGAGTTTATCTTTCTAATTACACAAGTGATTCATTTAATAATAAATCAGATGATGAGAAATTAAATGACTGGCCAAAATTATAGTATATGAAAACAGAATCTCTTAGTCACCATTTAATCATTCTTTCCAACAGAACGGGGGAATGCCTTCTAACGGGGGTGGGGGGGGAGGCACTGAGTCACTATAATTGTTTTTGAAATAATATTCAAGTACACAAGATGGCTAAAAAAAATATTATAGTTCTAGCTTTGTTGCTGTTTGCTGTAAAGTGTTACTATGCCAGTTCTGACTCACAATGAACCTGTATACAGTTTCCAAGCAGCGGGTGGTTGATCTGAACAACCAACTTTGTGTTTAGCAGTCTAGGGCACATTCTACAGCACCATAATAGAACTCAAGGTAAGTAAAACATCTAATTTCTTCCATTTAAGCTAAAATATCAATTCAGTGTATCCACATAAGATATTCAAATATACGAATTACATTTTTATTTCAAACAAGTTTATATACAGCGAATCTACATGGACAGATCGCTTTATGTGTGTATTTAGATTTATATGAAAATTTCAAATTAGGTTCAGTGTGCAGCTCAGCAGAGAAAAATGTTTTAACACTTGGGGTGGGAACCACTGTTTTTATATTAAACTAGAATGCTTTTATACCTGACAAAGCATCATTATTTGTCCAGTATATTCATCTGGTGTGATAATAGTGCCCATAACAACTGGCTCCAAATATTCTGTTACTTTTGATTTATCAGGGAATTGTGCAGGATTAATGATCATAATTTCCTTTTCTCTATATTCCTATAAATTAGGGGAAAAAAAGTTAAAAAAAAAAACAAAACCTCTTAATATATAATAATTATCACATTTTAGAAATGTTTTAAACTTAAACATTGTTGAAATTTATTTTGTTAACTGAATTATTTGGAATTAACAGGTATAAAAATATTATCTTAACCTTTAGGTTAAAAAATTTCCACTATAATCACATAATATTGACAACTACATAAAAATGTATTATTAATAGAAACGATGAAGTAAAAAAGCTGACCAAGATTTTAAAGGATGGCTCAAGAAGGCAAAGTAAATATTACACTGAAATATACAAATCCCTAGAGTTAAGATTTCTCAATCTTGATAGAAGTGAAGGAAAAAAATTTTGCCTTGAGTAGTAATACTGATGGATTTATGGGCAAAATACTGAATGGCACAGGAAGCATGAAAAGAACAGGGTCACTGTACTAAAAAGAAAAACTTGATGCTCAACCATTTCAAGAGATAACAGCTGATCAAGAATCAACGGTAGTGAAGGAAGTCCAAGATGCACTGAAGACACTAGTGAAAATCAAGGATCCAGGAAGTGACAAAAACAATTTAAATGTTTTTTTAAAAAATACGAAATGCAACACTGAATGTACTCACCTATCTAAGTCAAACAATTTAGAAACGCTACCTGGGCAACTGATAGGGAAGAGATCCATATCTGTGCCCATTCCCAAGAAAGACAATCTAACAGACTGTGGATTATTAAACTATTAAACAATATCAATAATGACATTAAACAGTTATCATTAATACCATACACAATTTTGCTGAAATTATGATTGCAGCATTGTATCAACTGGGAACTGTCAGAAATTCCAATTGGATTCATTAGAGGATGTGGAATGAAAGATAAATTGCTGATATCAGATGGACTTTGGAAAAAAGCAGAGAATAGCAGAAAAAATGGTTAGATGTGTTTTATTTGCCATGTAAAGGCATTTGACTGTGCAGATCACAAAAAATCATATATGACACTAGGAAAATGAGACTTTCAGAACACTTAATTGTACTTATGTGGAACACAGACCAAGAGTCAGTCTTTCTGCTGGAACAAAAGGATAATAAATGGCTTAAAATCAGCAAAGGTGTGTGTCATACTTATTAAATCTGCATGGTGTGCAAATAACCTGAACTTTATGAAGAATGCGGTATCAGCATTGGAGGAAGGCTCACTAATAGTCTGCAATATACAGATGACACAACCGTGTCTGCTATAAGTGAAGAAGCACTTACTGAAGAAGATAGAAGACTACAGCTTTCAACATGGATTATACCTCAGCATAAATAAAACAAAAATCCTCACAACTGGAACAGTAAGTAAAATCATGATAAAATAATAAATGATTAAGGTTGTCAAGGATTTCATTTTACCCAGTCAATGTCCATGGAAGCAGGAGTCAAGAAATCAAATGATGTATTGCATTGGGCATATATGCTTCAAGAGGTCCCTTTTAAGTGTTAAGAAGCACAGATGCTACCTTGGTGACTGAGGTGTGCCTAACCCAAGCCATGGTATTTTCAAATGCCTCATAAGGATGTGAAAGCTAGACAATGAACAAGGAAGACAGGAGAAGAACTAATGAATTTAAATTATGGTGATGAGAAAAAATGTTACATATACTCTGGATTGCCTGAAGAGCACACACATCTATATTTTGCCAAGTAGAGCCAGGATGTTCCTTAGAATGGAAGATGGGAAGACTTCATCTCATATACTTTGGACGTGTTATCAGGAGGGACCAGTCCTGGAGAAGGAAATCATGCAAATGCCAGTAGAGAGACAGTGAAAATGAGAAAAACCTCAACAAGGTGGATACTTTGGACATGTTATCAGGAGGGATCAGTCCCTGGAGAAGGCAATCATGCAAAGACCAGTAGAGAGACAGTGAAAAGAGAAACACCCTCAACAAGATAGATTGACAATGACTACAAAAATGTTTTCAAACAGCCGCAAATTTTCATACTATGTTATAGGACCAGACAGTGTTTCATTCTATCATACAGACACAGGATTGCTATCAGTTACAACTGATTGTTGTTCAGTACTGTGGAATTGGTTCTGACTCATAGTGACCCTGCACAGGGTTTTCAAGGCTGTACAACTGATTAGATGGCACTTAACACAACAATCTCTAAATAATATATTCTCGTTATATTTATTAGACACATTTCATGTACTGTTAGAAGATGTGACAGAACACACCTTAATCTTGCCCTTTTAAGGCATTATAATTACAGCTCTCCCTGTAATTGTAATTACTATAATTAGTTCATAATTTTGTTGAAAAAATATTTACAGATAAAGTTAATGTTTAAAATTAATAAATCATCAGATGAAATTGTCTCTTTATCTCTAACATTAATGTCAAATCTAAAATTTCCCATTGCCATGTAAGTTTATGTCACTGTTTTTTGTTTTTTGGTAAACGTTTTATTGTGAATTGAGTGAAGGTTTACAGACAAAATCATCAGCTTTACAGTCAACAAATTATAGACTTTGTTTCATCTTAATCATTAGAATGCTCTTCCTGCAAAAAGAGTTATCCTGCTTCCTCCCTGTGGTTACTGTTTGCATTCCACCCTCCTCCCTGGTAGTGGTGGTAGTTATGTGTTACCAAGTTGGTCCCAACTCAAAGCAATCCTGTACAGGGTTTGTGAGCATATAAATCTTTATGGGAACAAAAAACTTCATTTTTCTGCGGCAGAGCTACTGGTGGATTCAAAATGCTGACCCTGGTTAGCAGCCTTGCTCATAAGCCACTATTTTGTCCTAAGGAAAATGTTGCCCTTTTGATCTTGAATGATTGAACATTCCACGGTGGGCATACCTTGCTAGTGTTTTAACCCTCCCCCGCTCCAATATAAATCTATCTACAGCTTTGCTGATAGGGCCTCAAGGGTGAGTTCCTTTCCAGACCTGAAGGGTTGTCAAGGCCATAGTCTAAAGTTCTTACAGTCTCCCTCTGACCAGTCTTTTTTAAAAAATAATTTTGAGTTTTGTTCCACATTTTTCCCCTACTATATCTGGAACCTTCTAATGCGATCCCTTTCGGGGCAGTTAGTAGTGATAGCAGGACACTGGCTATATAGTTCTGGTCTCAGAGATGAGGAGAATGATGTTCACATATTCCATAAGTTCACTGGAGTCACTTCAATTCTTATCACTCTTCTTTCTTCCACACACGGAAAGACCAAGATCCCAGATCTACTTACCCAAGAAGGATGTCTTAGTGGACTATGTTATTCCATTTGACCATGGTGTTCCCTAAGATTATGGTTTTGAATCCCAAGGGAATGTGTTACTTGTTAGAAATTATTTATTACCCATTATATTTTTCTGGTGCTGGATTTAGTACAACACTTGTCATTGTACTTTTGTACTTTTTAGGATCAAACATAGCAACAACTTTAAGGATGGTACAGGACCAGGTAGTTTCTTTCTGTTGTGCATAGGGTCGCTGTGAGTCCAAACTGACACAACAGCAACTAACAACAATTGTATTTTTTAATTTCAGTAGTAGACTATTGTTGACAGTATAGACTATTATATTTCAGTAGCAGACTATTATTGGCAATATAGATTATGAATAAAGAATACTGCAGAAATCAATTTACAAAGTTTTTCCATCGCCATCTATAAACCAACTTTTGTTTTGGTGTGGTGCTGTGGGGTAAAGTTGTTGTTGTTGGGTGCCGCAGAGTTAGTGCTGACTGCTAACGACCTTATGCATAGCAGAACAAAACACTGCCCAATCCTGGGTCAACCTCATTTATTGTTGCCACGCTTGAGCCACTTGATGCTGCCACTTCGCCAATCCATCTTGCTGGGGTCTTCCGCTTTTTCTCTGACCCTCCACTTTACCAAACATGATATCATTCTCCAATGATTGGTCTCTCCTGACAATATGTCTGAAGTATGAGAGACGAAGTTTGTCCATCGTGGCCTCCAAGGAGCACTCTGGCTGCACTTCCTCCTGCACTTCTGTTGGTTCTATGGGCAGCCCATGGCACTTTCAATATTATCCTCCAACACCATAACTCAAAAGCATCAATTCTTCTACGGTCTTCCTTATTTA
Organism: Chrysochloris asiatica; assembly: GCF_000296735.1. NCBI lineage: Eukaryota > Metazoa > Chordata > Mammalia > Afrosoricida > Chrysochloridae > Chrysochloris > Chrysochloris asiatica. The sequence continues at coordinate 1,315,985 of NW_006408891.1, read as the reverse complement.
CTGTCCAACTTTCACATGCATATGAGGTTATTGAAAATACCATGGTTTGGGTCAGGCACACCTTAGTACTCAAGCTGACATCTGGACTGCAAAGTTGGTTTGAACAATAAGGTCAGCAGTTCAAACACACAAGCTGCTCCTTGGATATCCTATACAGGCTTGCTGTGAGTTGGAACTGACTCGACAACACTTAACAACAACAACTTTTGTTATTACTAACCAAAAACTACATATCTAATTAGTTCTAACAGCTACTTAGCTAATGGTATACTAAAAAGTTTCTCTTGCTTTCTACACACACACACACAAACATATATATATATATACATTCACACACACACATTTAATCACTTCTGTAATCAACAGTACTAAAAACTATAGTACCTTTATCAATTTTCCTGATGAAAGAATGGCTTTATATGGAACAGTGGGGGTTGTCAAAATAACAGAAGCATTATATTCTTGCTCTAGTCTCTGGTTGAATACTTCCATATGCAAGAGTCCAAGAAATCCCAACCTGGGAGCAGAAGGAAGCCACATTGCAAAATGTTTAAGTCTTATGGTCTTTATTTTCTTTGAAAAACACAACATTACTTAGGAGATAAACATCTCATCAAAAGAGTCATGCAAATAATTCACATCATAAATAAATCCTAGCATTTTATTAAATATGATTAAAATCTGCCCATTAGGATTCTATTTGGAATAACAATAAAACTTACCCAATGACTGGCAATCTATTGTGTGACTGGTTTATTTAAATTGCTTATGTTCATTTTTATACTAATTAATAATATGAACTTATCTTCAGGAATGTTCAAGAACCATGTTCCATTTAAACCTTATTTTTCTATAAGAATGGAACTCAAAAAATGTAAATGAATCTTACCTCCAGCCAGCACCTAAAGCAGGGCTACTATCCCGATACACTGTAACACTGGAGTCATTTAAGGTCAGTTTTTCTACAGCACTCTTCAGGTTATTATATTCAGACTGGTCAATAGGGTACATTCCTACAATGAATTATAATTATCACATGTGGAGAAGAGAGCCTACAGCCCTGATCTAGCATGCAATGCTACCAAGTTCAATATTTAACTTTAAAATTATTTTCCTATTTGTTCATTGACAAAATATTGGGTTTGCTAAAAATACAAACATTATGTTGACTTCAAAGTATTTTACATGTCTTGAGTCAATGAATTTGCATCTATAATCACACTTCATATGATTCATTTTGCATTTATAAAATTATATAAAAATCATAAGATCAAAAGAACTATTGGAATTAGGCCTATTAAAAAATAAGTTTGTCTGTTTTTAAGTGGCAAAAGTGTAAGAGATTCTACAATCACAAAGAAACTATTAGTAGCTAAAAAGCAGAAATAGAAATACAGTGTTTTATTCTCTAGAACACATTATCTATTAAAATTTTAGACAATGTCAGAAATTATGAATGTTACAAATTATGAAATACTCATTCATCAGGCTTTTTTTTAATATCTGACACCTGACGCCTACATCTCTCAAAATCTCCAAAATTCAAATGACTGTTCTTTGCTAAACATGGGGATAAATGATTTTATTCCCAACAAGAAGTACTATAAGGGAGAAAAATAAGGGATTGTATACTTAGTAAGGTGTAAGCTGATGATGACCTCAATCAAGTCTTTTTTTCCAGAAGTTTCTAACACCACACAAGTAAATCGTTCTGAAATTATACATTCATGGGGCAACAATAGTCTGTGATGTATATACTACAATACTACAGAAAAACCAGCTAAGAAGGTGGCATTCAGAAAACGTCTACTGATAATTAGTAATAACTTCTTAACTAGAAAAAAGTTTCTAGTATACACTGGACTAACTCCCTGGAGAAACAAAAAGTAAATTCATACTACAATGCTCTTCTATATTTCAGATAATTTGTTTCTTAGGAAATTCTAAGAGAATTTAAGAAATAATCTCCAAATAAAGTTCTATCATTATACATGAAATGAAAAACTGATATGTAAATAGCACACAAAAATCAACGAACAAGTCCATCTTCAGATTAGCAGCTGCTTAAAATAATCAGTTTCTATCTTCTAGTAACTTTTTCTTCATTGCACAGGCTTTTATTTAAAAATATTCTGGGCCTCATGCTTTCAATTTGTGAACTCCTCACCTGCAAATACCATTGGCTTTGCTGACTTAAATCCAGGCAGGGGTTCCACTGGTTGCTTATGTAAATATAATGTGTCTCCTATTTGGGCTTCTTTGACGTCTTTCATTCCAGCAATCAGATAGCCCACCTGTCCTGCATATCTAAATAAAATTATTGTATGGAAATAATATTTATTGCTCTTAAAATCTCAAATACATACTCATAATTAGTTCCACCTTTCCAGAAACTATTACACACTTCCAAACAAAACCTGGTCAAACAGAAAATAAATCCTACATACCAATTCTCAAACTCAAGAATATTAGCAAAAAACACACTATGCCTATAGTCCTAGAAAAGGATATCTCTGTACCACAAGTTTAAGGCCTCCTTTATGTCTCCGAATTCCTTTGAAAATGAAATGACTCCTTCTAAACTTTAAAACTTAAGTGCAGAATCAAGGAACACGTCCTGTAATATCTATCTTATTAACCTACTGTGTTATAAATATGCTTTAAGAAAAAAAAATTTTGTTTTGACCAGGCAGAAAAATACTAAGTCTCAAGAAATGTGGTATCTCATTGATACTTATTCCTCTTGTTGGAAAAGAACAGATTTCAAGATTTCAGAGGTTTAGCTTACTTGGTGTTTTTTTATTATTATTTTTTAAATCAAATTCCTTAAACTATCTCATGTCACAATAAGGGGCTTCAAAAATTAATTCAGTTTTTCCATGAGCTTTCTGAAGCCTCCCTCATATATTCAACTGATTGTCTGTGCCTTTGAATTCTACATCTTAAAAAAAGTAATTTCTATTTTGAATGAGGTATAGGAACCCTAACCAAAGACTCTGTAATGCTCACTATTGTTAAGTGCCGTTGAGTCAATTCTGACCTATAGCGACCCTGTATAGGGTTTCTGAGGAACGACTGGTGAGCTCGAATCACCATCCTTGCATTTCAAACCAACTTTGCAGCCCAGCACATTAACCCACACTGGAATATTTAAAAATGGCAGAATATACAGACAGTATTATATTTGAGTAAATATTCTGACTGAAATAAAAAATGTATTCAGCAAAAAACAATGCTGGTTTTAGACACACAACATTAAACCTTCAAATACAATTTGATGTTAAGTGCCACTGAGTTAGTTCTGACCCAGATCAACCCTGTATAGGGTTTACATGGAGCAGCTGGTGAGCTTGAGCCACCAACCTTGCAGTTCAACTTTGCAGTCTGGCACATTAACCCACAGCACCACACCAGAAAGGTCCAATACACTAATTTTTAAGGATGAGAAAAGAGACTATGTGCCCAAGATCATCTCTCTAATCAGCACACCCGACACAGTAAAAAGTAACAAAAATACACTAATGCACACTGCTTTGCTGACCCTATTCCCCATGAATTTTAATAACTGAAGGTTTTACCATGAATTCCACACTGAAGTATCCTTTTCTATACTATTGTTGTCACTGTTGATTACCAGTGAGTTGATTTTGACTTATATTATAGCAACCCCTTTTGTGCTGAGTGCAATTGCTCTATAGGAATTTCAAGGCTGTGATGCACCGGAAGCAGCAGCTCATTAGGCCTGTTTTCCAAGGTGAGTCTGGATGGGTTTGAACTGCAACCTTTCAACTAGTAATTGAGAGCTTAACTATCTGTGCCACCCTTAATGCTTTCTATATTCCCTTTATCATGAAGAAAACACTAGTAATTAAATATCAGCTATGCCTACTTATTAGGAATAAAAATATACCGATTACATTTTAAATTTAAGGAGCTCTGGTAACGTAGTGGTTATGAATCAGGCTGCTAAGATCAAGCCTCACCAGTTCTACACTATACTTTTCTGCAGGAGAAAAATGAGGTTTGCTGCTCCCGTAAAGAATTATAGCCTTGGAAAACCTGTATAGGGTCACTATGAGTGGGAGCCAACTACACACAACCACCACCACCACATTTTAAATTTATAGAAGTTTCTAACATCCTTTATATAGGAGATTCTTTTGGGCAGAGCATTCACTGTATGTTGTTGTTGTTAAGTGCCACTGAATTGGTTCTGACTCACAGCAACCCTCTATATGGTTTCCAAGGAGCAGCTGGTGACCTTAAACCACCGACCTTTAGTTTCAAACTGACTTTGCAGTCTAGCTCATTAACCCACAGTGCCACACCAAGACTCCACTGTACAGTCGCATTAAAAAATCATTTTGTTTCCTTTTAAGTTACCAAATTTAGATCCTTCTATCCATAAGGGGGCTTCCAAAAGTTTTTGGAAAAATTCCATCATTTTTTCATTCCATCTTTCTATGAATTTTTGGAAGCCACCTCAAATACCAAGTTGAAAAAGAGGCAGAGAAAGAAACATATAAATTTATACTAATTGTAACTAACAGAGATTACTTACAATTTATGAGTTGGCTGTTCATTAGGATTCAGAACTCCTACTTCGTTAACATCGTAGGTCTTTTGAGTATGTGCAGATACAATTTTATCTCCTTTAGAAACCACTCCATCGAATAATGCTACATTAGCTATCACACCCCTATATTGATCAAATGTGGAGTCAAATACCAAAGCTCTCAGGGGGTTTTTGCAATGCACTTTAGGACTAAAAAGAGTAAGTAAAAAATAAATTCACATTAAATTAATAAAATGTTAAAGAAATGCCTATTTTTAAGTCAAATATACCTAATTTATTCTCATACTAGTATTTCCAACCATAACAAAAATTGATATGTAAAAGCGAAAATAAAAGGATCTTTCTATAAAATAAGGCATTAACACCTGTGCTTACAATATTAAGTTTAAAATAAATGATCATTTTAAATTATTTAAGTTGTTGTTGTTACGTGCTGTTGACTTGGTTCTGACTCATGGAGACCCTGTCTAGGGTTTCCAAGGAGTGACTGGTGGGTTTGAATTGCCAACCTTGCAGTTCATACTGACACTGTGGTCGAGTGTTTATCCTACAGCGCCACACCAGGACTCCAATAAAACTGATGAAATCTATTTATTCAGTATTAAAGCAAAGAATGGAGTTCTGGTATGGTGCTGCAGGATAATGCACTGGATTTCAAGGTCAGTTTGAACTGCAAGGTCGGCAATCAAACTCACCAGCCACAATTCAGAAGCCCTAAACAGAGTCGCTATGAGTTGGAACTGACTGGGCAGCACTGATCAACAACAAATCAAAGAATACTAATTGCCAATATACTAAAGGATCTTTATTATACTGCCTTTTCTTTTACTTTACTGCACTATACTATATTTGCCATCTGCAAATTACTAAATATAAGTCCAAAGTCTATTGTCATGGATTTTAAAGTATATCATTATATCCACTAAAATACTAGATCAAATTGATGGTCTTTGGACTATTAAATATAAATGAATAGTATAAAAATAGCAAAATACTTACGGAGGTATTCTTTCAATGACTGCCTGGAGAACACTTTCAACATTTGTTCCAAGTTTAGCAGAAATCTAAAAATATACATGTGAAAAAAGTAAGCATTTAAAGTCTTTACTTTTTTATTCTGATGAATGATTTATTATCAGATGAAAAAAAAAGAATACCTTAAGACTTTTCAATGTGTTTGAAGAACACAGTAAAAAGAAAAAAGCAAAGTGTAAAAGTGTATTGATAAATAACTTTCCATTATAGTTAGGCAACTCTTGGTTCTAGGATTAATTTACACGAACATTCTTGTATTACATATTATGGTATTAAAAGAGCTATGGACTACGACTTTTAGAAAATCTGGGTAGTAATGCTAACTCTATGGATGGTATCACTTTGACCAATACATTTATTACCTTCTTCACCTGAAAAATGAAATAGTCGTACTTTATCTAAATCTCAACACATGAACACACATGAGGTTCATATGTAGGTATTTATAAATACGAGTCCTAGTGTGGTGCTGTAGGATAATCCGCAGGACCACAGGGTTGGCAGTTTAAACTCACCAGCCATTCCTTAGAAACCCTACAGGGTCACTTTGTGTCATAATCGACTTGATGGAACTTCACAACAACAGTGTGGTATTGTAGGGTAAGCACTAGACTGCTAACTACAAAGTTGGTGGATCAAACCTAGCAGCCACCTCTTGGAAACCCTATATAGAGTTGTTATGAATCAAAACTTGACTTGACAGCCCTTAACAACAACAATCTATAAATATGTATTTAATATACTGTTGTTATTAAGTGCTGTTGAGTCAGTTCCAACTCACAGCGACTCTGTATAGGGTTTCTGAGGAGTGGCTGGTGAGCTTGAATAACTGACCTTGAAATTCAAACCGACCTTACAGTCTAGCACATTAACCTACAGTGCCACACCAGGACTCCATGTAATATATAATTAACATATAAACACTTGTTTAACACATAAATATGTGTATGTATATATATATATATATATATATATACATACATATACATACACACACACACTCTGTGCAAGTGTGTGTAGGTCAAGTTCATCAAATTGATTCAGATTAGTAATTTTTTTTTCTTCTTTCTTCTTCTAGTTGAGCGCTGCCTTCTCTTATGTACAGCTTACTCCAGTTATTAGAGCTGCATATAATTGATCGTGTTAAAGCTAAACAAATGTACTTCACTACCCTAAACTTGTGTTTTCAAAACCAAATGAGATGGAGTGGAAGCTAAACATTACTCATACCCAAGCTATCATTTAAAAGGTTAAGAATAAATTAAAATTTAAAATGACATTAACATGTATCTGATCTTCATCAACATATAAATAAGTAAGATTTATTGTTTCCAAGTGGTGGTTATGAATCAGGCTGCTAACCTCAAGGTCGGCAGTTCGAAACTACCAGCCGTCCCACGAGAGAAAGATGAAGCTTTCTGCTCCCATAAAGATTTACAGTCTCGGAAAGCCTTTGCAGGGTCACTATGAGTCAGAACCGACTCCAAGGTACTTAACAACAATAACTGTTTCCTAAGATTGGTACTATGTAAATTTTACCTGTCATAGTAACATAGTAAAGGTTTCTGGTTAAGAATCAAATGAAACAGTAGTGAAGTTAACTTTATCAAACTATAAAAATACTACACAAAATCTGGGTTCTCAAATATTTGAAATTTCACTTAGACCAATGACCTTGTTAACATATAAATAATAAACTTCAGAAAAAGGTATCTTACCTTAATACATTTATCACTTGGGATGTCAAACACCTTTTCAATTTGTTTTTCAACCTTTGCAGGATCTGCATTCTTCAAATCTATCTTAAAAAAAAAAAAAATTCATTATATCTTAATATGATAAAAACAAAATGTACTATGTACTAACAGTATGTAAAACTACTTTAACCTGTAACCTATGACTTCTTTCAAAATTATTAAAATAGTCAATATATAGATAATAGAATTTTAACAAATAGAATGTCTAAAAAATAAGTCAGACAGCAGAACATATCTGGTTACTCAAGGTAGAAAAATAATTCAATGATAACTTCACACCATATGCACTAATTTTATAAGTTGGGCACCTATCACTATTAGAATATTATCAGTGACAACACCTTGCCTTACCTATGGGCACCCTTGCTTCTTTAAAACTTGACTCTAAAATCAAAAGTATTAATGATTTAAAAAATAAGATTCTTAATTAATTTGAAAATATAAAAATAGAGGTTTATCAGCTGCCCAGTGTAACATTTACTTGTCACATACCTATTGTTTCTTCCTAGATCATAAGCTCCGTTTTTATTCCTCCAATGTATACTTTAATGAAACTGACATATTCTGTCTGCCCAGAATCCCTGTATTATGAAAACGGCCTTCTACTGCTCTGGGACATTACACGCAAAGGTATAGGAGTTTGAATTGCACATTCTATCATATGTAAGTCAAATAAATAAATAGCTGGCGATTCCACATACTAAAAAAATTGTACACATGACATTAAACATTCAATATATTTTTAGCAAGTGAAACAATATGTAGCATTTGTTGTCTCATAATTACCTTGTTTATAACTGGAATTACTGACAGCTGGGCTTCGAAGGCAAGAAAGAAGTTTGCTACAGTTTGTGCTTGAATACCCTAAAAATATCAAAACACAAGGTATCTAGATGACCATTCCAACCATTTGCCACAAAACCATTCAAAGCCATTCCATACATCTTCATCAAAACAAGTTCTGTGTCATTTTAATAACAAAATGCCATATACCCGCCCTTCTTACATTTCCCTCAAATTTACCACTGGGGGCCAAAATGAAGTTTACTGATGGTAAAGCAGTACCAACGAGCAGAGTAAGCAGAGATGTGTTGTTATTAAGTCCCATCAAGTTCGTTTGACTCATAACCAACCTGGAAAGTGTTTCTGAGAAGCATCTGGTGGGTCTGAATCACCAATTTTAAGGTAAGCAGCCCAGTGCTTACCCTATAGTACTACACCAGGATGCAAGCAGAGGTGCCATGAGCCATTAGTAACACAGAGCCCAAAGAGCAAATCTAAAGTACGTGTGTAACAACCTCTTCATTGAGAGTCACCAAAGACAGATGCACAATAAGCTTAATAAAGCAACTTTAATCAGAGGTAACAAGGCAAACTAGAGTACTCATGTATCCGTGTATCTGGATTATTTTATGGTAAATCTTTCAGTTCAGGAAGCATTTACTAGAGGTCTTTCTCTGTAGTAGGTACTATACTGTTGTTGTTATGTGCCGTGGGTCTGTTCTGACTCATAGCGACCCAGTATAAGGTTTCCAAAGCTGTAAATCTTTACGGGAGCAGAAAGCCTCATCTTTCTCCCGCGGAATGGCTAGTAGTTTCGAACTGCCGTCTTTGAAGTTTGCAGCCCGATTCGTAACCACTACGCTACCAGAGCTCTGGAAATAGCCCCTCCAGGAATTTAAAGCCTACTGGAAGATGCTGTGGTATGATACAGATATGGTCCCCAAAGAAGCCAGTCCTGCTACTATCTGGTCAATTTCAGTGCATGGCAACACTTGCGTCAGACTAAAACTTTTTCATAGGGTTTTCTTGACTGCAGTCTTGAAGAAAGCACATCATTAGACCTGTTAACGGTGGCAATCAGTAGTCAAAAGCAAACTATTTGTACCAACAAGTGCCATATATAAAGTACAGTATTATGTATGGTGTTGTTATTGTTAAGTGTTGTAGAGCCAGTTTCAACTCATAGCGACCATGTATAAGGTTTCCAAGGAGCGGCTAATGGATTTGAACCACTGACCTTGCAGTTCAAAATGGCAATGCACTCAAGTGCTTATCCTATAGAACCACATTGTTGTTGTTAGGTGCCATCGAGTCGGTACCGACCCATAGCGACCGTACACACAGTAGAACAAAACACTGCCTGATCCTGGGCCAACCTAACTATTGTTGCCACTATTGTCCATCAATGCTGCCACTTAGCCAATCCATCTTGTTGGGGGTCTTCCTCTTTTTCTCTAACCCTCCACCTTACCAAACGTTATATCCTTCTCCAGCGACTGGTCTCTCCTGACAATATGTCTGAAGTATGAGAGGTGAAGTTTGGCCATCTTGGCCTCTAAGAAGCACTCTGGCTGCACTTCTTCCAAAACAGATCTACTGGTACTATGGGTAGCCTACAGCATTTTCAATATTCTCCTCCAACACCATAACTCAAAAGCATCAATTCTTCTATGGTCTTCCTTATTCACTGACCAGCTGTCGCATGCCTATGAGATTATTGAAAATACCATGGCTTAGATCAGGCGCACCTTAGTCCTCAAGCTGAAAACTTTGCTCTTCAAAACTATAAAAAGGTCTTGTGCAGCAGATTTGCCTAATGCAATACATTGTTTGATTTCTTGACTGCTGCTTCCATGAGTGTTGAGAGTTGATCTAAGAAGAATGAAGTCCTTGAAAACTTCAATCTGTTCTCCATTAATAAGAATGTTGTTTATTGATCCAGTGGTAAGGCTTTTTGTTTTCTTTATATTGAGAAGCAATCCATAACGAAGGCTGTTCTCTTTGATCTTCATCAGTAAATATTTTAAGTTCTCTTCACTTTCAGCGAGCAAGGTTGTATCATCTGCATATCTCAGGTTGTTAATGAGTCTTCCTACAATCCTGATGCCACGTTTTTCATCACAGAACCCAGCTTCTTGGATTTTTTGCTCAGCATACTGGATGAATAAGTATGATGAAAGAATACAGCCTTGTCACACATCTTTCTTAATTTTAAACCATTCAGTGTTCCCATGTTCTGTTTGCTCAACTGCCTCTTGGTCCAGGTACAGATTCCTCATGAGCACAATTAAGCGTTCCGGAATGCTCATACTTCGCAATGTTGTCCATAGCTTGTCAAGATCCACACAATCGAAAGCCTTTGCATAGTCAATAAAACACAGGTAAACATCTTTCTGATATTATCTGCTTTCAGCCAAGATCCATCAGACATAAGCAATGATATCCCTCATTCCACGGCCTCTTCTGGATCCGGCTTGAAACTCTGGAAATTCTGTCAATGTATGCTTGCAGCTGTTTCTGTATTACCTTTAGTAAAACTTTACTAGCATGGATATCAAAGAGATTGTCCGATGATTGCCGCATTCTGTTGGGTTACCTCTCTTTGGAATGGGCACAAATATGGATCTCTTCCAATCAATTTGCTAGATAGTTGTCTTCCAAATTTCTTAGCAGAGATGAGTGGATGCCTCCTGTTCCGCCTCACTTTCGTGAAATGAGGAGGTCCAAGAGCTGAACAGAAAATTTCAAAGATCAGCTCGAGAAGATAAAGCCAAATATTAAAACAAAATGTGCAAGGATCTGGAATCAGAAAATCATAAAGGAAGAACACGCTCAGTAATTCTCAAGCTGGGGGAAAGGAAGAAAAAAATTCAAGGCTTGACTTTCATTACTGAAAGATTCTCTGGGAAAATTACTGAATGATGCAGAATGCATCAAGAAAAAATGGAAGCAATACACAGAGTCACTGTACCAAAAGGAAATGGTTCATGTTCAACCATTTCAAGAGGCAGCATATGATCAAGAGCCAATGACACTGAAGGAGGAAGTCCAAAGTGCATTAAAAGAATTGGCAAAGAACAAGGCACCAGGAATTGATGGAATAAAAATAGCACCACACAGAAGGTAGCAAAAGGCACTTCCTGGCAGGATCAAAGGCAGCTTAACATGGGGTGGAAGAAGCAGTCTTTGGGTTCAGATAGAGTTTAGAAGAAATTGAGACATGTCAAAAACTTAACTTTAAATAGTTTATGATAGCTCTTAAATTATAGGGTGATCTTTTGAATATATTTTTCGTGTTGATGTTTAACATCCTCCCAACAAAACTTAGTAATGCTAATGGCATGTTTCTTTAATTCTAACAATTCCTCAAATGATCTAAAAACTAAAGATCATTTTCAAGTTCTGCTAAAACCAAAGATTAAAAGCTGGTAAAATTGTTGTTTTGGTAAGATGCATTTATGATCCACACAATCAAAAGCCTTTGCATATAATACAAATTCAAATTAGCAGGACCAAAGCATATGATTTTGACTAAGTAATGCAATAAGTCAATCTTTTTCAAACACAAAAATTACATTTATAAAACAGCTTAAGGACAACATATTGAAATAACAAAATAGCATGTTAACATATAAAATGAAGACTACCTACCTCATTTGCATCAACCACAAGTAAAACACCCTGACAAGCAGACAGTGACCTGGATACTTCATAACTAAAATCCACATGGCCCTGAAAGGATAAAAATAAAACAAAAATACTGATACCTCTAAATGTAATATTTTTAGAGAGGGGTACTATGGCAAAGTATTGACTTCACTAGACCAACAAATTTTAACCTACGCTTGTGAGACAATTTATATTAATTTAAGTACAGCAAAATAAAAGCAAAGGTAAGTATACAAATACTAAATAAAAAATTAAACAAGTACAAAACATCAAGTACAAGGCTGGCTTTATGTATACCTGCAAAGTAAGCACTAAACTTACAGGTGTATCAATGAGATTTAAAAGGTATTGCTTTCCTGCACAATTATAAAAGAGAGATGCTGTCTGTGCTTTAACAGTGATTCCTCTTTCTCGTTCCACTTGCAATTTATCAAGAACTTGCTTATTATTCTTTGTTTTATCAATTGTCCCTAAAAACAGAAACATTTATTGGTATTTCTCTGGGTCTTAAGCATGGTAAAAGTAACTACAGATTATTCATTGCCGTCCTGGATGTAATACAAAATGAAAATACCTGTTAGTTCCAAGAGCCTGTCAGCTAAAGTGCTTTTTCCATGATCCACATGTGCAATTATACTGAAATTTCTAATATTTTCAACAGGAAATCTAGACATGTCAAACTTTTCCTAGAGAGGGGAGATATTATTATTTATGAGTATGAATTTTACACAGTATGAAACAGGTATACTAACACAACATAAATCTTTATAGAAGTAGAAATTTTTCACCCATGGAGAGGCTGGTAGATAATTTCAGTTAATTGTGACCATACAGTTAAAATAAAAGTCCTTAGCTTACCAGTGGAGCAACCTAGGAAACCCTATGGGGCAGTGCTACTCTGTAGTATTAGGTGGTTATGAGTCAGAAACGGAGCAGGGGTGGTGTGGTGCTTGTGTTCAGCTGTAGATCGGTGTTCTAACAGATGTGACATCTGTTTCTGTAAAGATTGTTGTTGTTAAGTGCCATCGAGTCAGTTCTGACCCATAGCAACCCTGTATAGGGCTTCCAAGGAGCAGCTAGTGGGCTTGAACAGCCGACCTTGCGGTTCAAAAGGCCTTTATAGTTCAGTGCATTAACCCACAGTCTTGGAAACTCTGTGGGACAAATCTCTTCAGTTTCACAGTTGTTGTTGTTGTTAAGTGCCATCGAGTCGGGTACGACCCATAGCGACCCTGTACAGGGTTTCCGAGGGCGTAAATCTTTACGGGAGTAGAAAGCCTCATCTTTCTCCCGCGGAGCGGCTGGTAGTTTCGAACCGCTGACCTTTAGGTTCGCAGCCCGATTCGTAACCACTACGCTACCAGAGCTCCCAGTTACTATAAGTTAAAATCAACTGGAGGGCAGTGGGTTTGGTTTTTGGTATGATTCAGAATGCAGTTGCTAGTGCACAGCAATAGGGCCAATGTGGAATAGAATAGATTTTCACGAATAAGAAACATAAGATACCTAGAACTACTGAATAGTCTTGATATCAGCAGCAAAACCTCCTGGGTCAAAGGAGCTACATAAAAGCTGAAAGAATGAAAGGAAATTCTCCACCAGAATCCGATCTATTTCAATTCTCTACCAGAATCTGATCTATTTAAAAATCTGTGCTCCTAATGGAGCTTCAATTTTTTTTAATTTAGATATACTTTTGTTACTCTCCAACTTCTTTGGAGAGTGAAAAAAAGATCACATCAGAAAAATAAAGTTTCTTCTCTTACTACTTAAAACTTATTTTAAAATGAATGAAAGTTCCTGGATTTTAATCACTCAACTTTTTAGTGTTTTCACCTTGATTCATCACCAGCTTGAAAATTGGTGGTGGTGGTGATGATGATGATGTGCAAAGTGGAATCAGTTCCAACTCATAATGACACAGCATAGGGTTTCCAGGGCTGTAAATCTTGACAGGAGCAGAAAGCCTCATCTTTCTCCCCCGGAACAGCTGGTAGTTTCGAACTGCTGACCTTGAAGTTAGCAGTTTGACGTGAATCAAGTAAAATATGCTAGTTTGGGTGATCTAAACACCCTATTTCTCTCATTTTAATTTGCAAAAAATATGATTTTATTTACAGAAAATTCATAGGTGCTTTAAGTGTCCGTTTTATAGGTGCTCTAATACAGGGCAGACAATAAAAGGTGTCACTGTATCAGAATTTCTGGTATGGCGCTGTGGGTTAATGTGCTGGACTGCAAAATCAGATTGATTCACAAGGTCGGCAGTTCAAGCTCACTAGTCGCTCTTCATAAAACTCTATACAGGATCACTATGAGACAGACCCAACTCCACAATACTTCCCCTTAGCAGAATTAAGTTCTGCAACCCCTTGCCACCCCTCAAAAAAAAAAAAGGGCTGCTGATTTGTTTACCTTGTGGATAACACCTTCCCAACTCCATTCAATTCAAAAGGTGTAATAATAGCAACAAAAAGAAACAACAGGCCGGCACCAGCACCATTTTTAAGGGGAAATTTGAACTGCAAATACAAATTTATTTAAAATTCTGCAGGCATTTTTGAAAAGGTAAAGGATAATTATACAGAAGGTCTTACTTATCCCCCAGTTTCTCATCATTTGTATTCAATTACATCACTCCCCTCCCCAAACTATCTCTTGAATTATTAGTTTTTGAGACACCAAACGCCAGTTTTGTCCAAAAGAACAAAGAGTCAAAATGATCCTGTTTTGCTTAGGTTGGGTTGCAGTGATATAATAGAACACAGAAGCTAACACACAATCCAGTACTTCTTATGCCTTACATCATGTAATTCCCACAAATAACCATCACACCATTCATTCCAATCCCACTTAACAGATGATGAAAGAGTCACAGACAAACTCATGTCCAGGTCATATGGTAAATACAATGCTAAATGGAGATTATACTAGCCACTTCCTCAGAAGGTTTTTCAAGTTAAACTCATATATAGACTTTGATCAGAGCCTCACAAAAGCAATCAATGCATTGCCATTACAAATTAAAAGAAGTGACTTGCCCAAGGTCACACTAAAGAGGCAGGTCCACACTTTCTTCACAGCCTCCCTTTACAGAATTGCAAGCTGCATTCACGAGTGCCAGGAAGCCCTTTACATGTCCAAGGTTCACAAGGAGCACCCTCTAAAGAGTTCATATGTGGCTAAGAGACTATGGACACTCACCTTGCGGTCTGCATTGCTGTAGAGCCTGGCCAGAGCCCAGGGCTCCAAAGGAGCCCCGCGGGTCCGACCGCGGCAGGGTAGAGGTAGCCACTGCACCAGCGCGTGTCGGCGCCGCCAGCCCCAGCACGCAAGGACCCACATGGCCAGGGGCGGTGGGGAAGTCAGGAAGAGGTACCAAAGAGCGGCAGAGCCATCATCCGCCGCTTGTCTTTTTTGACACCGTCCCCCGAAAAAGACCGGCGGCCAAGATCCAAATAGGACTCCGATTCGCAACAAGTATGCAAAGGACGCTAAACAGCAACACTCAACTCAGCGGCTCCGAGGAACGTAGGGCACACAGCGTTGCAATTACGCACCCGCACAAACGTCAACGCGTTTTCTCGCGACAGTGTAGGAAAGTCACGTGAGGAGGTTCACCTACTGCTTCTCCAAGGGGAATGTTGTTGTTGTTGTTGTTGTTAAGTGCCTTCGAGCCGACCCATAGCGACCCTGTACAGGGTTTCCGAGGGTGTAAACCTTACGGGAGTAGAAAGCCTCATCTTTCTCCCGCGGAGGGCTGGTAGTTTCGAACCACTGACCTTAAGGCTCGCAGCCCGATTCGTAACCACTATGCTACCAGAGCTCCTCCAAGGGGAATAGTAATAGCAAACTTTAGCTCTGTGTAAGGAGCTGTGATAGTGTAGTAGTTACAGTAGGGCTGTTAACCTCAAGGTCAGCAGTTCAAAACTTGTCAGAGTTCGGGGGAAAGATGAGGCTTTCTATTCCCATGAAAATTTATAGCCTTGGCTCTGGTAGCGTAGT
The DNA here is from genome assembly GCF_000296735.1 of Chrysochloris asiatica. NCBI lineage: Eukaryota > Metazoa > Chordata > Mammalia > Afrosoricida > Chrysochloridae > Chrysochloris > Chrysochloris asiatica. The sequence continues at coordinate 1,300,160 of NW_006408891.1, read as the reverse complement.
GGTTACGAATCGGGCTGCGAACCGCAAGGTCAGCAGTTGGAAACTACCAGCGGTTCTGCGGGAGAAAGATGAGGCGTTCTGCTCCCGTAAAGATTTACAGCCTCGGAAACCCTCTGCAGGGTCACTATGAGTCGGAACCTATTCCACGGTACTTAACAACAACAAACACCAGGGTCGGAACCGACTCCACGGCTCATAACCACCAACCAGCTTTGTGTGCTTTCATTTTCCTTAGTTGCTTCTTTTTAACTACTGAATTGTGGTGCATATTCTGTTCACTTCTCCCAAACTACTTCCTGAAATGGAGACAGAATGACAAGATCATACTGGTGGTTATAATAGTGGCGGTTTCAGGTGCCTTCCAGTATGCTCTGATTCTTAGTGACTCTGTGCACAACAAAAGAAAACGCTGTCAGGTACTACACCATCCTCAAAATTGTTGTTAGAGCCCATTGTGTCTGCCACTGTGTCAGTCCTTCTCATTGGGAGTCTACCTGTTTTTCTCTGACCCTCCATATTAACAAGCATGATGTCCTTCTCCAGGGACTAGTCCCTTCTGATAATGAGAGACAAGTCTTGCCATCCTAGCTTCTAAGGAGCATTCTGACTATGCTTCTTCCAATGTTGATTTGTTTGTTTTTCTGGCAGTCCATGGTACTTTTAGCATTATTCGTCACCAATACAATAAAGCAAATGCATCAACTCTTCTAAGGTCTTCCTTATTCACTCTCCAACTTTCACATGTCTGTGAGGCTATTGAAAATACCATGGCTTGGGTCAAGGGCACCTTAGTCCTCAAACTGATGTCTTTGCTTTTCAACACTAAAGAGCTCTTGCGTAGCAGATTTGCTTAATGCATCCTCTGATTTCTTGACTGCTGCTTCCATGAGTGTTGATGGAAGATCTGAGTAAAATGAAGTCTGTGACAACTTCAATCTTTTCTCTATTACATGGAAGTTATTTGGTGGGCCAGTAGTGAGGATTTTGTTTTCTTTACACTGAGGTGCAGCCCATACTGAAAGCTGTGGCCTTTGATCTTCTCCAGTAAGTATTTTAAGTCCTCCTTGCTTTCAGCAAACAAGGCTGTATTATCTGCATATGGCACGTTGTTAATGAGTCTTCCTCAAATTCTGATGCCACATTCTTCTTCATTAAATCCACCTTCTCAGTTTATGTGCTCAGCATACAGATTGAATATATATGGCAAAAGAACACAACCCTGGTACACACCTTTCCAAATTTTAAACCATTTGATATGCCCTTGTTGTACTTTGCAGTATCATCTTGTTCTGTTTGAACAATTGCCTGTTAATCAATGCACAGGTTCCTCATGAGCACAATTAGGTGCTGCAGAATACTCATTCACCACAATGTTGTCCAAAGCGTGTCCTAATCCACATAATTGAAAGCCTTTGCATACTCAATAAATCGCAGGTAAACATCTTTCTGGTATTCTCTGATTTCAGCCAAGATCTATCTGATGTCAACAATGATACCCCTCGTTTCGCATTGTCTTTTGTATCCAGCAGTTCTCTGTCAATGTACTGTTGCAGCTGTTTTTGGATTATCTTTAAGAAAACTTTACTCGCATGGGATGTCAGTGATATTGTCCGATGATTTCTGTATTCCATTGGGTCACGTCTCTTTGGAATGGGCACATATATGGGTCTCTTCCAGTCAGTTGGCCAGGTCACTGTCTTCCATATTTCTTGGCATAGAAAAGTGAGTGCCTCTAGGTCTGCATTAGTTAGTTGAAATATTTCCATTTATATTCCATCAGTTCCCAGTGCCTTGTTCTTTGCTATGCCTTCCATGCATCTTGGACTTCTTCCTTCAATATCATTGGCTCTTGATTATATGTTGTTGTTGTGAAGTGCTGTTGAGTAGATTCCGACCCATAGCGACCCTGTATAGGGTTTCCAAGGAGCTGCTGGTGAGCTTGAACTATCACCAGCCTTGCAGTTCAAATGGCTTTGCAGTCTGGCGCATTAACCCACAGCATCACAGCAGGACTCCCTAAATTACATGCTGCCCCTTATAATGGTTGTACAGTGACCATTTGTTTTTGGTACTGTGTGCATTCTTTCAATCTTCTATTGATGCTTTCTGCATCATTCAATATTTTGCCCAGAAACTCCTTCAGTATTTCAAGTAGAGGGTTGATTTTTATTTATTTATTTATTTTCAGTTCCCTCAGCTGGAGAAATGCTGCGTGTGTTCTTCCCTGTTGATTTTCTAACTCCAGGTCTTTGCCCATTTCATTACAATATTTGACTTTGTGTTCTTGGGCTGCCTTTTGAAATAATCTATTCAGTTCTTCTATTTCCCCATTTTTTCCATTTGCTTTAGCATCTCTACGCTGGAGAGGAAGTTTCATAGTCTCTTCTGACGTCCATTTTGTTCTTTTCCTTCTTTCTTTTCTTCTTAATGACCTTTTGCTTTCTTCCTGTACGAAGAAAGATCAAAGAATAGAAGAGTTGTGGGATGACATGCAGCTCATCATACAGGAAGAAAGCAAAATATTATTTGCATGTATATCAATGATATTGTTCTATAATTTCTGTCATAAGAGTGGTAGGACCTTGGAAGACTTATTCCTGATCCTCCTGCACTCATCACTTCTAATTATACTCTTGGAAAAGTACTGAATGAGGATAAAATTTTAAATCATGTATGAGCTCTGGTAGCGTAGTGGTTACAAATCGGGCTGCGAGCCTCAAGGTCAGCAGTTCGAAACTACCAGTGGTTCTGAGGGAGAAGGATGAGGCAGTCTGCTCCTGTAAAGATTACAGCCTCGGAAACCCTGTGTAGGGTCGCTGTGAGTCAGAACTGACTCCACGGCACATAACAACAACAACAACATGTATAAATACTGTTATTAGCACAATGTTGGGACTAAGTATCCTACTAAGGCAAAATAATAGTCACTTTTAAAATCTGGAAGTTGAAATATATCAGTGATGTTGGTAATATCAAAATGCATCTGAAAGAAATGGTCATAAAATGATTGTAATAATGTCTTCAAGGAAAGTGAAGGTAAAAAAGTTTACAAGAATCCTGTCTCCATCATTTAAAAGTTACCACTTCATCAAATGTTTACTCTGCAGCACACAGAGCTATAGTTAAGAAAGGTAAGTGATAAGGTGAAGGGACATATGGCACATGGATATCATATTCAAGCCCTTTCTTTAATACCTTTAAAGATTCGATTTGAGATTTGTTTGTGAGTTGTGCTTAATCACTGATTTTGTTTTTCAGAAATTTCTTCTACTGAGTTCCTTTGAGGACTCAGTATAAAACAAAAACGTAATATGAATTTCAACTTTCAGTAAATCCATTAGAATTATTTAAAAAGGAAAGCACAAAGAATGTAGTATTCCTGGAACCTTATCTGGAGTTTCAGCACTATATTTAGGTCTCTTTACAGTCTCTGAAAAATACTATACAGAAGGTTTATATTTCTTATTTTTTCCCAATCAATATTGTTGCTGTTGTTATTGTTGTTAAGTGCTGTCGAATTGGCTCCGACTCTTGTCTTCTGCTTCTCAGTCAAGTGGCCTAACAGCCTATATCCTGCTCAGGCAAGTATTATAAAGCTCCTTTGTTGTTGCAGACCGTGTAAGACTAGTCAGAGGTTCGAGGCCCTCTAGGGCTGAGTGTAACAAATGAGGCCACTGGCAGTTAATGGAAAATTGCTTTCATCTTAATATTCAGGTATATATATTAAATTAATACACTGGAGCCTTTGAAAATCCACAGATAAATGTGATATTTTCCTAAAGCTGAGACTAAAGGTTGCAAGGTTAAACCTTTCTCCAAAGGATTAACTAAAAATATCTTAGCTACTTCTAGGTTCTTTGTTCTATAGACAAAGAACCCATCCTCCCTAATCCCTTTTCCAGGCGCAGCCCATTCACCTGGGCGTCTCCTGCAGAACTCTCACCTTCCCCCAACTGACCTCAGGGGCTATAGGTATGTTAATTGGGCCTGAGAATCCAAGTTGCTGGCCTGGGATTAGAACCAGTGAAGTACAATGTAAAGTTACCTGAATGTCTGGAAAATTACTGATGTTAGCTGTATCCTGTTTTAGTCCCTCCCAGCTTGGTATGAAACTCCTCCCCTAAATAAAGCAGAGGCCCGAGCCTCCCCAGGTGTGTATTACTGGTTGAAAGACTTGGAGTAAAGATTGCAGTGCATTACTGGTTGGAAGGCATGGAGTAAAGATTGCCGTGCCTTACGGGTTGGAAGGGATGCATTAAAGATTGCAGGGCAGTGAGTCGCTGCCTGCAGAGGCCATGATGCCTGTAGTCCCAAGCCTGCCCACCAGTGATGTATCCACCCTGGCTTTGGGGTGCCTCATTGTCTCCCTTCTTCTGTTTGTCTGTGTATTCTTTCGCTATCCCTATCGCCGCTGGATCTCCCCTCCTCGTGAACCAAAAACTCGTGACAACTATGTCGAGGGAAAACCCCGACACTTTGTTATGTTATTAAGTTTCCAAGGAGCAGTTGGTGGTTTTGAACTGTCAACGTTGCAGGTAGAAGCCCAGTGTTTATCATCTTGTGCCACACCAGGACTCCATTTAGCCATTTTGTAAATGCCCAAAGGGCACATTCTGCAAGCCAGTCTCCTGTCCATAGGCATTCAACATTATTGACCAGAAAGCTCACAGCTGCTCCATCTCTCCACACCGTTACCTTTGCTGTGGCCTCTGCTGCTGCTGCTTTGTCAGACAGGGAACTCATACTCCACTCTACTCATGACTCTTCTTCTTCATGTTGTTGTTGTTAAGTGTAGTCGAGTCAGTTCCAACTCATAGCGACCCTGTACAAGGGTTTCCGAGGCTGGAAATCTTTACGGGAGCAGAAAGCCTCATCTTTCTCCCATGGAACAGCTGGTAGTTTTGAACTGCTGACTGTGAGATTAGTGGCCCGATTCATAACCACTATGCTACCAGAGCTCCTCGTTGTTGTTCTTTTGTGCCATGGAGTTGGTTCCAACTCATAACGACCCTGTACAGGGTTTCCGAGGCTGGAAATCTTTACGGGAGCAGAAAGCCTCATCTTTCTCCCATGGAACTAACGAGATGGCAAAATTCACCAATCCTGGTGTTAGAGTCCTGTACACTCTATTTGCATGGTCTCACCCAATCATTTGGAGTCCTGGTGTGGCTGTGGGTTAATGCATCAGACTGCAAAGCCGTTTGAACTGCAAGGTCTGTGTTTCAAGCTTACCAGCTGGTCCTTGAAAACCCTATACAGGTTCGCTATGGGTCAGAACTGACTCGATGGCACTAAACAACAACAACAACCCAATCATTTGGTGAGAATTAAGAAGACTTATCATGTTAATTCCCTGCACCACACTGGAAAAACCATGTGGGGACCATGTCTGACTTCTCCTGGCTTCGTAAGGGGGAAAGAAGGGGAAAGAGAATGAAACTCAAAATCAGCCCAAGGCCAGTGGAGATTAACCTTCTTTTCCCTATTCTGACACCAACCATTCCTCCCACAGCACTTTCTGCTTCATATCTGTGTTCTATAATCTATTGCAATGACCCCACAGAACCCATAACAATATTCATGATTATGGATCTTACTAAGGAAGTGAACAGGGTACAATTCAGGATCAAGACTAACTCAGGACCCAGCAGTTCTCCAGTCAGGAACTCCTCTTGTCTGCCACACTGCAAGCCAGCCTCACTCTTGTTTCAGCCTCTCAGCCATGTGGTCCCTTGGCTTCTGCACTGTTCAAGCGCATGTTACAAAATGTTTAGCCAGTCTGTGAATGCCCAAAGGGCGCATTCTGCAAGTCAGTCTCCTACTGTAGGCATTCATCTTTACTCAGTCCATAGGCCTAGAGCCAGAAGCTGCTCTGTCTCTCCATTCCGCAGCGTCTGCTCTTGACTCTTGATGTCTCATGCTCCATTTGGCGCTCTTCATTCTTGATGGTCCTGGGATCTTCTGTCTCTGCTTCTGAGACGGCTCCTTTATATCCTAGCTGGAGGACAACACTAACCAATCCCAGTCTTGTTATTGTTGTTGTTAAATGTCGTACAGTCAGTTCCTACCAATAGGGGCACTGTATAGGGTTTGCAAGGAGTGGCTGGTGAGCTTGAACTGGTGACCTTGCTGTTCAAACCCATTTTGCAGTCCAATATATTAACCCACAGCACTACACCAGCCGTAAGAATCATTTACACCTTATTTGCATGGTCTCAGATTGGTTTGAAGCACAAGGTTAGTGGTTCAAGCTCACTAGCCATTCGTCAGAAACCCTATACAGGGTCACTATGAGTTGGAACCAACTCCAAGGCACTTAACAACAACAACAATGCAATCACTTGGTGGGAATTAAAAAGACTTTAGATAGAAAAGCCATATCAAGGAAATTCAAGGCACCACACCCTTGGTATCATTCCAATGCCACCAAAACAATCACCAAATTCTAAAAATGTTATAATGCTATCTTTTGCAAAATTATCCTCTTAAGTTTTTATTTTAGGATATTATTTTCTTATCCTATTGTGAAAGCATCTTTTCTTTTAAAGAGCTGTTTCATATATAATGGTTATTTCATTTTCATAACATGCTATTATTGATTTTTTGTTTCATTATGTTTTCCTTTCTCTCTCAAGATAATAATTTTAATGTTTGTTTAAAACTTACTTCTCTCTGTATTATTTCCATTTCATCTAAATCCTTTATTGTTTCTGGTTTCATTTTGTCTCCTTTTTAATATATATGTGCTTTTCTCATGTTGTTGTTGTTATGTGCTATGGAGTTGGTTCCGACTCATAGTGGCCCTTTACAGGCTTTCCGAGGCTACAAATCTTTATGGGAGCAGAAATCCTCATCTTTCTCCCGTGGAGCAGCTGGTAGTTTCAAAGTGCTAACCATGAGATTAGCAGCCCGATTCAAAACAACTATGCTACCAGAGCTGAAATTTGGCTATCCTTTCTATTCTGTGTTGGAAAAAGTACAACCAGAATGCTCCTTAGAAGCATTAAGATGTGGTGGTGTTTAGTTCTGTTTTATATGGGGCCACTATGTGTTGGAACAAACTCAATGGCACCTAACAAAAACAACAACAACTTTCTGTTTTATGAATGATGGGTTCAAAAAACAAAACAAAGAAACCTTAGTAGAAGTTCTGTGAGTGCTTGACAATGATGATATTGCTGATCCACAATATTGATATATGGAACATTACTAGCAATACTATTTTTAAATGTTTAAAATAACATCCCAATTATCAAGAAAAGATAATTGATAAAGGATTCCCCAATATTGCTACTAAACAGCTAAAATGCTGCCATCATGTGTCTACAGTGTAAAATACAGTTTATAATCTGTTTTGCAGGCCAGTTTTGAAATTCTTCTGTGATTCTTTTTAAAAAGAATATGACATTATTTTAAATTTTGGACATAAAATAGGGATTTAGAAATCTTTTTTTATTGCAAGTTAGAAAGTGTTAGGGAAGAGCAGAAGAAAATTGGTAACTAAACATATTTGGGTCCTTGTCCTAGCTCGTCAACCAGTGGAAACAAGGCAGACACAGTTTTCTAATGAAACAGAAAGTGGTTTTATTATCAGCACAAACAAGGAGCAAGCAGAATCTAATAACCTGAAAACTTCCTGCTTCCAGGCAAAAGGGACAGGAATGTTTTTAAGAGGACTTTCCTCAGGCATTAGGGGGAATGTCCCTCTCCTGCCCAAAGGGGATTTGCTTTTTGAGTCATTCTGGGCCAGACACCCAGATGAACAGACCCATTTCTGAAATGGTTCTAGGTGTCTGTTTGTGCAGGGCAGCGGGGGAGGTTGTTCTATAGTCATCTAAGAGACAAAGTTGTCCTGTGTGCGCTAACGTGGAGACGTGATTAAAACTAGTTCTAGATAAGGTAGTTCTTCTGTCCTTACAGTCATCTGAAGCTGTAACTTAAAAACAAGATCAGCCAACTTAGGGGTGCCCAACAGTGAATTCCTAGGTAGAGGCCCATCATGGTGTAGATGAAGTCAGATGAAGGTTTCAAATTAACAAGAGTTAAAGGGTATCTGGTAGCTTAGTATGACAAGAATCAGGCTGCTAATCTCATGGTCAGCAGTTTGAAACTACCAGGTGTTCTGTGGAAGAAAGATGAGGCTTTCTGCTCCTGTAAAGATTTACAGCCTCGGAAACCCTATATAGGGTCGCTATGAGTCGGAACCGACTGCACGACACATAACAACAACAACAACAATTACAGAAAGAATAATTTCACCAGTTTGCAAAAGGCCTAGAATTGGATGTTGCTAATATTGGATCTTGCTAGTTAGCATTTCACCATTATCCTGTCTGAAAAAAATCATTGTAAGCAAGGAAACAACCCATAAGGTTTTTCCTTTGAGAAGTTTAAAATAGGATGTAAAAAGGAAAGTGACAGAGGAAAAAGTAAAGAGCCTTCTCATTTACTAATCTAGATGAACTAATGTAAAGACCTGGATGAGGACTGGTAGGAAATGGAAATGAAAAGGTGAGTGGTAGACACTTTGAAAATAGAGTTAACAGGATTCATTTGATGTCAGGAGACAGGAGAGGAATTCAGGATAGCCTTGCATTTTTTTCAAACTGTGGTAGATTGTAGAATAACATTGTTCTTCTTTTTATTTTTTTAGTGTTTTGTTGTAAATTATGTGATACTTTACATGGGAGAACATTAGCTTTACATGCATCCTATCATATGTCGTTACATTGCCATGGTTACAATCCCCTCTTCATCAACCAACCAAATTCTACATCCCACAAGCCTGACCCTTAGTCGTCAGCACATGGCCCCTCTCCCTGTCTGGGTCTAGAGTTCTCAGCCATTCCATCTCTCCACGTCTCATTTCAGCCTCCATCTCTGACATCACTGTAAAATAACATTGTTCTTAACTAGAATGTGACACTTTAATAGAAAACATCTAGCAGGTAATTATAAATGTAACATAGGGTGGGGAGAGTTCAGAGCTAGAGGTTTATAAGTCAGCTATAAAAAGATAGTAAGAAAAGCTGTGGTGTTGGATAAGTTTTCCAAGTCAAAGTGTAGGGAATAGGATTGTTGAGAAAAGAACCCAGCACTCCTTAGGGTGAATGGTAGAATTAAGTCTCAAGGTCACAAGGATAGCTTGTTGGGCGTGTGCATACCTTTTTTTCAGAAGTTGTCCCTAAGTATCCAAGAGTTATGGAGCTCTGGTAGTGTAGTGGCTACGAATCTGGCTGTGAACCTTAAGATCAGCAGTTCGAAACTACCAGCTGTTCCGCAGGAGAAAGATGAGGCTTTCTGGTCCTGTAAAGATTTACAGCCTCAGAAACCCTGTACAGGGTCGCTATGAGTCGGAACCGACTCCATGGTATTTAACCACCACCATCCAAGAGCTGGCCTCCAGCTAAAAATCAGGGTCAATAGCCTTTTCTCTTAATCTTGATGGTAATTATGAATCTGCAGGAGCTCCTCTTTTTGAAACTACAAAACAAACTAAAAGAGCAACAAAAAGCAAACCAGCTGGGAATCGGCATTGTTATTATTGTACTGCTATTAGAAATGTACACCGATGTTGCGCAAAAAGACACCTCGGCAAGGCAAAATTTACTTCTGCAGAAGGGTGCCTGCGCATACCTGACAGGAACAGTTTAGTCCACTTGGGTTTTATCCCTAATGCAAAGTTCAAGGCTGTGTCTCACCACATTGGCTAGGGCTTACCCAGTTGGCTAATTCACATTTCTAAAGCATGCATTCTTCTTACTCCCTTCAGGAAGTAGCAAAAAGTAAAAGAAAGGTCCTACAGTCCCTACTCACTTCTGGAAGTAGCAGACAGTAAAAGAGATCATAAAATCCGCACTTACTTCAGGAAGTAGTAAGAAGTAAATGAAAGATCATAAATTCCCTACTCACTTCAGGCAAAAAGTAAAAGAAAGGTCACCTGAATACAATAAAAGGGATAACAACAATTTTAAAGAAGACACTCATTCCCACACTGTTGTACATTGATGTGGAGTTGGCGCCAACTCATGGACAATTTATGTATAACAGAGCAAACCTAGCTTAGTCCTGTTACATTTTCACGCTCTTTGAGTTTATTGTTGTGACTATTGTGCCAATCCAGCTCATTAAATGTTTTCCCAATATTTTTGTTGGCTTATAATTTATGACAGTTTGTGAAAATGCCTTAAATTAAAATATTTATTTTAAAATATAACATTAAAATATATTTAAAGTATTTATATTCAAGTGAGAACATTACAAATTCAAATAATCTGAATAAATTACTATGTGGCAGATTGTTTTAAAAAAGTTAACATTGTAGTATTTCTGGTCCAACATGCTCTTCCAGAACCTGGCCCCTACTCCTACTTTTCATTTTCTGGAACTTTTTACTGTGAATATAATTGAGTAAAGATTTACAGAGCAGATCATCAGTTTTATATTTATTATGGAGCAGAATGATGTTCACATGTGCATTAGCCAATTGGACTAATTTGTTCCAAGCATTTTCCATTTTTATCATTCTTCTTTGTTCCTTATATGAAGAAACCTTAGATGGCTACTCAAGAGCTTTAAAGATCTCAGTCTACTACTCACAAAAGTAGGATATAGAACATTGCCTTAGGGGACTATGTTATGCCAATTGAACATGTTATTCCCTGAGATGATGATCTTGAGTCCCCAGGCCCAGCAGTCCATTGTCTAAGAAGTTGTCATAATTTTGTCCCTTGTATGTTTCATCACTGGATGGTTTAAAATTAAGAAAGGTGCATGATAAGGTTGTATTCTTTCTCCATACTTATTCAATCTGTTTGCTGAGCAAATAATAAGAGAAGCTGGGTTATATGAAGAAAAACGTGGCATCAGGATTGGAGGAAGACTTATTAATAACCTGTGATATACAGATGATACAACCTTGCTTGCTAAAAGTGAAGAGGACTTAGAACATTTACTGAAGATCAGAGAGCACAGCCTTTGGTATGGATTGCATCTCAATGTAAAGAAAACAAAAATCCTCACCACTGGACCAATAAACTACATTCTTATCAATGGAGATAAGCTTGAAGTTGTCAAGGACTTCATTCTTCTTGGATCAACTCTCAACACTCATGGAAGCAGCAGTCAAGCAATCAAACGATGTATTGCATTAGGCAAATCTGCTGCACGAGACCTTTTTAAAGTGTTGAAAAGCAAAGATGTCAGCTTGAGGACTAAGATGCGCCTGACCCAAACCATGGTATTTTCAATAACCTCATATGCATGTGAAAGTTGGACAGTAAATAAGAAAGACCGTAGAAGAATTGATGCTTTTGAGTTATGGTGTTGGAGGATAATATTGAAAGTGCTATGGGCTGCCCATAGAACCAACAGATCTGTGTTGGAAGAAGTGCAGCCAGAGTGCTCCTTGGAGGCCAGGATGGCCAAACTTCGTCTCTCATACTTTGGACATATTGTCAGGAGGGATCAGTCACTGGAGAAGGATATCATGTTTGGTAAGGTGGAGGGTCAGAGAAAAAGAGGAAGACCCCCAACGAGATGGATTTGCCAAGTGGCAGTATCAAGGGGCTCAAGCGTGGCAACAATTGTGAGGTTGGCTCAGGAACAGGCACTGTTTCAATCTGCTGTGCGTAAGGTCACTATGAGTCGGCACCAACTCGATTACACCTAACAACAACAACAGTGCTTCACCACAATCATAGATGTGTTCAGTGAAGGTAAATAAATAGCCATGTACAAACATCCTCTTTCAATTCTATGTATTTGTGGTTATCATCCTACTCTTACTCCGATATCTGTTCAGTCTGTCTATCTGTCCACGTACCTACCTGCAGAACACTGTTACAGGGTTGTGTATATAACAGTATTTACATTTATTCTTTTAACGTAACGTATCCTTTCATTCCTCCCTGTATCTTTACCTGTCTTCATCATTCTCTGCCAACCTCCCTTGTGTATATTGTCTTCCTCATTACCAAATTTAACATTTGTCTACCCTATAGCCAATGAGTTACACAGTCCTTGTACAAACAATTGTTGTTGTTGTTGTTAAGTGCCGTCGAGTCGGATCCGACCCATAGCGACCCTATACAGGGTTTCCGAGGAGCGACTGGTGAGCTTGAACCGCCGACCTTGCAGTTCAAATGGCTTTGACGTCTGGTGCATTAACCCACAGCGCCACACCAGGACTAGCATAGTGGTTACGAATCGGGCTGCGAGCCTTAAGGCCAGCAGTTCGAAACTACCAGCTGTTCCACGGGAGAAAGATGAGGCTTCCTGCTCCCATAAAGACTTACAGCCTCGGAAACCCTGTACAGGGTCGCTATGGGTTGGAACCTACTCGAAAGCACTTAACAACAACAATAGCCAGTGAGTTACTCTCCCCTCTGTCCAGTCCCTCTAACCATCAAAGATGATTTCTTTAACATTAAAACCTTTTCTTGCGTTTTTGCAATGTTTGTCCTTTTGTGACTGACTGATTTCACACAGCATAATGTCTTCCAGGTTTATCCATGTTATGAAATGTTAAACAGATTCATTGTTATTCTTCAACGATGCGTAGTATTCCCTTGTGTGTATATACTAAGCTTGTTTATCCATTCTTCCATTAATGAAAATTTATACTGCCTCCATCTTTTTGCTATTGTGAATAGTACTTCAGTGAACATGGGTGTGCATGTATCTATTCATGTCATAGCTCTTATTTCTTGTGGATATATACAAAATAGAGGCATTGCTGGCTCATATGATATTGCTACTTCCAACTTTTTGAGGAAGTATCATACCACTTCCCACAGTGGGTGCACCATTTTACAGTTCCACCAGCAGTGCAGAAGGGTCCTAGCCTCTCCACACCCTTGCTAGCATTTGTTGTTGTCTCTCTCTTTTTGTTAACTTTACTATTAATGCTGAGTTGAAATGATATCTCATGGCTGTTTTGATTTACATGACTGTGTGGTGCTGCGGTTTAATATACTGGACTGCAAAGTTTGACATTTGAACTGCTTTGAACAGCAAGATTGGCATTTCAAGCTCCCCAGCCACTCCTCAGAAATCCTATATAGGGTAGCTATAGGTCGGAACCAATTCCATGGCATTTAACAACAACAATAATAGCAATGGCTAATGGGAGATGGAAATCAAAAGGGTAGTCCTGTCATGGTGCTATATGATAAGTCCTGGAATGCTAACTGAAAGCTCAGTGGTTCAAACCCACCAGCTGCTCCTTAGAAACCCTATACATGGTCACTATACGTTGGCACCAGCTTGACGACACTTAACAACAACAGCGGCTATTGAAAGAGAGTGCAGTGGTTCTGAAGGATAAGCACTGGACTGCAAACCACAAGGTGGGTGTTTCAAGCCCACCAAACACTCTATGAGAGAAAGATGAGGCTTTCAGCTCTTAATAAAGATTTACAGCCTCGGAAACCTTATAAAGGACGCTATGAGTTGGAACTGACTGGATAGCACATAACAACAATGACAAATGATTGAAAACATTTCTTCAGATGTTTTTGGCTGCCTGCATGTCTTCTTGGGTGAAGTGTCTGTTCATGCCCTCTGCCCATTTTTAAATTGGATTATTTGTCTTTTTCTTGTAGAGATACTAATATTTTCTATAAATTTTAGTGAATAGTTGTTGGTATGATATGTCACTGCAAAAATTTTTTTTTTCTAGTCTGTGGGCTCTGTTTTGGATGAAAATTTTTATTTAAGTGTCTAATTTTTAGGAGGTACTAGTCATCTACTGTGGTTCTTTAGGGTAAGTACTGGATTGTTCACCGCTAAGTTGGTACCTCAAACTCACCAGCCATTCCTTGGAAACCCTCTATGGAGTCGCTACAAGTTGGAACCAACTCAACAACAACAGTCATCTGTTTTTCTTCTGCCGTTAGTATGTTTTCAGTTATGTTTGATAGTGTTTTTATTCCATGGATCAGAGCCTCTAAGTTTGTGCTTACCTTTTCACTGATGATCTGTATAGTTCTAGGTTTTACATTTAGATCTTTAATCCATGCTGAGTTTGTTTTTGATTATATGGTGGTGTTTCCGGTTTTGCCACCATCGTTTGTTGAAGAGACTGTCCCTTCCCCATTCAATTTGTTTTGGCCCTTTGTCAAAGATCAGCTGACTGTATGTGGGTGGAAATACTTCTGGGTTTCGATTCTGCTCCATTGATCTATGTGCCTTTTGTTGTACATGTACCAGGGTGTTTTAACCACTCTGACTGTGTAGTAGGTTTTGAGATCAGTAAGTGAGAAGTCTACTTTTTCCTACTTTTTTAGTAATGCTTTGTTTATCTGATTTGGGATTTCTTAACCACGTAAACCTTATAACTTCTTTAGTGATTTAAGTGTTTTTGATGAAGCCTCCAAACTATACCTAATGAATAAGATGTGCTAATAAAGTGACTCAGGTTGGGACTAATTATACCAGAAAGACCCACTTGTATTATCAACTGACATCAGGGGAAAAGAACTTGATTCAATCATTCATGCTCATGTAATAAGGCTCCAACAAAGTCTGTGGACATTGACGCTTCATGGGTTTCCTAGGTGATGATAGACATTGATGGAAATAAGAGAGTGGCACATCTCTTTTTGTGAATGGAAGCTTTATAATGGAAACTCTCCAAGTTCTTACCCTGTGTGTCTCTTCATCGGTATTATTTTTGCTATAATAAAGATATTATTGTAAGTCTAATGATTTGCTAGGATCAGCACTTGATTGCTAACCACAGGTTGGTAATGTAAACCCACCAGCTGTTACTTGGAAATTCTATACAGGGTCGCTATGAGTCAGAACTGACTCCACAGCACTTAACAAGTTCAATTGCATTATTGAGACTGAGGGAGTAATGGAAGTCAGCAAGAGCAAAAGTGAAGAGAGTCTAAGGACCAATATCTCATGGTTAGCATCCTAAAAAGAATAGAGAGAACCCCTGAATTTTTACCCAGGTCAGAATTTAAAGGGTCCTGTGAGCCTTCAAGTTTACAACTAATATCTAAATTTTTGACACATTTTAGCAGTCTGGGGGACTGTATCAATTAATTTGTGAAATCTGACCTCGTCAGGATGGTTAGAATTAGAGGACTAAGTAGGGAATGTGCAGTTGGAAGTATAACAGAATTCAATTTGAATAGAACTAACTGAATTGAAATTGGTTGATCCAATTCAGTTGTGTGGGCAATAGAATAGATTGCATTGATCTTTATAGTGATCTTGGTTATATATCCTTTGACATGTAATTTAACATAATAAAGTAATACCAGGCAAAAAGTTTTAGGGACCATTTAGAATCCTGCCTACCATACTCACCAAGAGAAGTTTCTTTTCTCTTCCTCTGAACCTAAGTAGGTTTTCATGATGGCCTTGACAAATGTTGTTGTCAGGTGCCATAGAGTTGGTTCTGACTCATAGGGACTCTATATACAACAGAATGAAACACTGCCCAATCCTGTACCATTCTGACAATTGTAATTATGTTTGAGAACTTTGTTGCTGCCACAAATAGAAACAGCCCTTTATTGCCTTGACACATAGAAAGAGGCAAAAATGCCTCCCAAGAGTAAATAACAAAAGGCTTCCAGCTGGCTTTCTTGCTCCTTGGAACCCAGTTATCATACTGTACGGGAGCTCAGGGCTCAGGTCACATGAAGAGGTATGTGTATGTTCTGGAATACAGCTCTTGTGAAAGTAGCTCACCACATCAATCACCAGACATATAAAGTAAACAAGTCTTTAGATGATTTCAGTCCTTAACCTTTGAGCTACTATTACAGATTTTGCCAAGTGAAGCACCAGCTCTACCCAATGATGGATTTGTGAGAAAAATGAATGTGTCATTGATTTAATTCATTATATAGCAATGAATATCTAGGACAACTTTGTATATATATTTTCAGCTTAGTTTGATAGATCTTCATTTACTTGCTCATCATTAATCATTCAATATAATTCATTCATTTTATGTACCAGTCATTGTATTAAGCCATGGAGATGCAAAACGTCAGTCAATAAGCATGGTTTCAAAATTAAAAGATTTCACAAGCAAGGAAAGAGACCCATTATATAAAACATTATTTTATTATAGTGTTGCAATTACTATTATTAAAATGTGGACACAGTATTACAGTATAATGAAGAAGAGGTATCTTTTACAGTCAGGAACAGGGTATCAGCAAAGTCTTGACATGACACGTGACAATAATAATTCTTTATATACTTTAAAAAAGACAATTGATCAAACATGCAATCAAAATACAATTAAAATTAGTGGTGACTGAAATATCAGAGAAGGATCAGTAGTTGGAAAATATTGCCATGATGGTAGACATCAGAGACGTTATGATACAATTTTCTGAGACAAATGACCAACTCATTGGAAATACCTTTTCTCAACAATATATTCAGTGTGTATGCACACAGATATTGCTGGATGGAATACACAAGAATCAAATTAATTAGATTTGTGAATAGAGACAATGGGGGAGCTCATATGTTACTCAGATCAAGGCCATGAGAACCAAAATGTGATCTTGACTATATTCCCACCTGTATTTAGAGATGAACTCAAAAATAGATTTGATGCTTTTAACCAGACAAGTTGTGGAATTACATCAAGGACATCATACATGAAGAAATCATAAGGTCTTTAAAAAGACAGGAGAGGGAGAAAAGACCAAAATGAATGTCAGAACAGACACTGAAATATGTTCTAGAAGATAAAGAAAAGAAAGAAAAGGTAAAGAAAAAGAACGAAACAGATTTCAAAGTGTGTCTTGATAAGACTAAAGTAAAGCATAATAATGTAATGTGCAGACACCTGGAGTTAGGTAACCAAAAAGGAAGATCAAGTTTGACATTTCTGAAGCTTAAAGAACTGAATATAAAATTCAAGCCTTAATTTACATTATTGTAGGATTCTATAAGCAAAATACCAGTGGAATCGCTTTTAGCATCACAGCAACATGCAAGTCACCACAGTACAACAAACAGGAAAGTGGTGGACAGGTTTCAACATTGCTTCCAGACTAAGACAGACTATGAAGAAGGAGAGGTGAACTACTTCTGAATGTTTAACCACAGGAAATCTTATGAATAGAAGATATATTATCAGAATATAAAAACATTATGAATAGCAGCAGAGCATTATGAACAACCTCAGGTGTAGTACTGGAAGATGATCCCCTTAGATTGGAAAGCATTCAAAATATGACTAGGGAAGAGATGCCTCCTCAAAGTAGAATAGACCATAATGATGTGAATGGAACAAAGGACTCAGGAATTTCATTGGATGATTAGGCACAATGCAAAATGAGGAGAAACAGCTGCAAACATACATTAATAATTGGAACCTGGAATGTACCAAGTATGAATCTAGGAATTTGGAAATTGTCTAAAATGAAATAGAACACATAAAGTTCTATACCTTAGGCATTAATGAGCTAAAATGGACTGGTATTGGCTATTTTGAATCTGATTCCAATTCATAGCATGTGTATTGAGTGGTTGGCAGTTCAGAACAACAGCAAGGAAGACCAATTAATAAGACTATTAATCAAATTTACATTCCAACCACTAAAGGTAATGACAAAGAGTTTGAAGAATTCTACCAACTTGTTTTGTCTAAAATTGATCAAACATACAATCAAGATACATTGTAATCATTGGTGATTGGAAGCAAAGAGGAAGAATAGGTATTTGGAAAATATAGCTTTGGTGCAAGAAATAACACTAGAGATTGTATGATAGACGTTTGCAAGACCAACAACTTCCTTTGGTGCATGATATTGCAACAGTGAGCTCAAATATAATAACAATTGTTACCAAGTAATGTTTTGTTCTATTGTACTTAGGGTCACTCTGAATTGGAGCTGTCTGGATGGCAACTAGCAAATCATGAAAACGCAGCAAAAGGTCATTCAAACACTCCGACAGTTTTCAAAACTAGTCCATTGACCAGATCGTTAAACTACCTTCTAGCCAAGCTAGAGCCCTGGTGTGGCACTTTAAGAAAAGCATTGGACTACCTACTGTAAGGCCAGTGATTCAAACTTGCCAGCTACTTCTCGGAGACTCTATATCGGGTCACTTTGAGTTGGAACCAACTTGATGGCACTTAAAAACAAAACTCAAAACAAGCTGAAGCGAGACATGAGGAGCACTGGCTGACAAATGAATTGACTTTAGTCCACCTTAAACTCTTTGAAGTCCCCTGGGTGATACAAATGGTTTGCACTCAGATAGTAACATAATGATAGGTGGAGTAACCTAAAGATAGATGATTTAAACCTGCTCAGTGGCACGTCAAGCTCTGGTAGTGTAGTGATTATGAGTTGGGCTGCTAACCTCAAGATCGGCAGTTCGAAATTACTAGTAGTTCTGTGGGAGAAAAACAAGATTATCTGTTCCTGTAAAAATTATCTGTTCCTGTAAAAATTTACAGCCTCATAAGGCATTGTTGTTGTTGTTAAGTGCCGTCGAGTCGGTTCCGACCCATAGCGACCCTGTACAGGGTTTCCGAGGCTGTAAATCTTTACAGGAGCAGAACGCCTCATCTTTCTCCTGCGGAGCGGCTGGTAGTTTCGAACTGTTGGCCTTAAGGTTTGCAGCCCGATTCGTAACCACTACGCTACCAGAGCTCATAAGGCATGGGTCACTATAAATCAGAACCAACTCCATGGCACATAACCACTACAGAAACAAGGACTGGTGATCTGGTTTCATAAAGACGGCAGGTATTAAAACTTGATGGAGCTCAGGTTTATTCTGTAACACACAGTATTATCATGAGTAGGATTCAAATCCCTGACAATTTGTTTTTAAAATCTTTGATCTGCACAAATGATATGCTACTCATTCACCAAATTATATCACACCGAAGGTGGACTGCTTCATGCCAATTAACTTCCACAACTCTGAGGCAATGTCTCAGCAATTATTGTGCTCTCTGGGTTGTCATATATTTGGGAACATGCATCCTTCAGAAAGCTATGTCTTCAGAAAGCTATGCCAGTGAGCATGTGTATTTCATTTAAGAAGAAAATTTCATTGCTGGGGCCAACTTCCACGTCCGATAATTTGCTATACTCTGCGACCCACAAGAAGAGATTAAACCTGAGTAGGGGTAACAGGAGTTTAGAAAAGAAGGAAGACACAAGACACAAAATGAAACAATAGTAAATTTGGGACCAAGTGGGACACAGCACTCTGATGAAGATACTGTGACTCGGACTTAGGTTCCCCACGTTTAATATATACACAAATTAAAGGAGGTGCTGGGCGCAGGGAAAAAACTGCAGAAAACTTTTGGTGTACAGATGCAAGCAGTAAGCGGGACTTTATCAGAAGAATGTAGTTGCTAGGGAAACAGAGATAGGGCAGCTAGCTGTTTTTGCAGACTAAACTGACGGCCATGGCTGTGTACAAGGAAAGACTTTGCAAATTCCTTGTTCCCTGAGGCAGGCTTTGCAAGTTCCTCAGGGGGCAGCCTGACCTTGGGAGCAGCCCGATTTTCTGGACCACAACTGTTCAGTAGCAATCCTTTGGTTAAACTGCCCCCAAGTCTGAGAACTTCAGTTTAGTTGCTCCCAATATTTCATTAAGAATTTTGATAAATTTTGCTTTTATTGATATCTACCTATATGTGTGTGTATGTGAAAGAGAGTATACTCATTCACAGACACTAGAGGGCTTCAAATATTCAAAAATGGAATGAAATGATAATGGAATTTCCCTACAAATTAAAAAAATCTCATATATATTTAATTTAATGTTGATGATATTATGTGACTTTATACCTATAAGACACTAGGAGAGAAACAATTGGAAGTGTTTGAACTGAAAAAAATATCTCACCCCAATATATGCAATGTGCATCTCATGCTCCATCATCTGTCAGTGGAAGCTTGAGTATTAATGTGTCTTGATAGGTTTCAGTGGTGCTTTCAAACTAAAAATATGAAGAAAAGCCTGTCCATTTAGTTTTGAAAACCAACCAACAAAAACCCTATGGATCACAAAGTTCTGATCTGCAACCTATCATGGGGATGGCAAAGGACAGGGCAGTGGTTTGTTCACTGGGCAGAGGCTTGTCAGCTAAAAGGTGCATTCTCTGCTTTCAGTTATAATTCCCAACTCATGCAGGTTTAAACAATTGAGGAGTTCTCTTGGCTTAAACCGCAAACCAAACCAACCCACTGTGATAAGAGTTTATGGTGACTCACAGAGACCTTATATAAGGTTTCCAAGACTGTAAATGTTTTGGGGGGAAGACAGCCTCATCTTTCTTGGCTTGCTATTGTAGTTGCTAAGTGTTGAGTGAGTTCTAACTCATATTGACCCTGTATGAGGTTTCCTATTAGTGGCTGGTGGGTTTAAACTGCTGACCTTGTGGTTAGCAATCCAGTGCTTATGCTACATTGTAAGTCACTAAAAAAAGAAAAATTCACTGTCATGAATCAATTCTGACCCTATAGGAGAGAGTAGAACTGCTCCATGGGATTTCTGAGACTGTAAATCTAGACAAGAGCAAATAGTTTCATCTTTCTCCCAAGGAGAACCTTCGACATTGTGAGTGGCAGCCTAATGCTTAAGCCATGCTACCAGGGTTCCTTAAGTCACTAAAAAGTTCCAGCTAAGTTTGGATTGATAAGTATCACAGGTCAGTTTCTCTGATAATTGACTCTTGTATCCTTGATATTTTGGAGTCCTGGTGTGGCGCTGTGGGCTAATATGTCAGACTGCAAAATCATTTGAATTGCAAGGTCGGGGGTTCAAGCTCACTAGCTGCTCCCTGGAAACCCTATACAGGGTCGCTATGGGTCGGAATTGACTTGACAGCACTTAACAACAACAACAACAACATCCTTGATATTTTAGTTTATTCACATGCGACTTTCTATAAAATGAGTGTCAGAAGCAAATGAAATATTATACTTCCTTATTCAAATATAGAGGATTGATATCATCAGGTATCACAACCAATAAATACAAGGCTTTTGGATGTGGAACTGGATTTACTTTTAGTACTCAGGAAAAGGTCAGTCTGACCTGAACCACATGGTGTCTCTATACAGCTATTCTCCCAAAGCAAAACTAGATACTGACAGAAAATGCAATGGGGGTGGAAGCTAAGTAGCAATTGCAAGTATTAAAATATTCATAGACAGTCCAGGGGAGTGAATGTCTGCATTTACAAATGTCAAGAAATACAAACCTTTGTTCCTTTAGTGAATTAATTTCTTTATGACTTGATTTATTTTTCAAAAGATCACTGTAGCATCTGGTTCTTACCTGCTTTATATTTTTGCTTCTCTGACGTTTTCATTCTGTTTACCTGAATCTTTTTTTCCTTTCTTTCTTTCCATATAGTATTGGCTAATTTTTATTCTTCTAATGTCTCTGATTTTTATAATTAGTTTTAGGTTCATTGAACACTTCACATTAGTATTCATTTATTTGAAAAAGAATTACCTTAGGGAATATCCATTCCTTTTGTGCTTATTTCTCTTTGGCAGTTGTAGAACTTATTTCTTGCTCCCAGGGTAGGGAATTGTCATATCTTGGGTAAAGAACCTGAGAAATAAATACTTTTCAAGTTGCACTAGAAACATGAAAAAGGTAAACACCTGAAAAAAGTCCCTATAGACTGCAGTAGGTTTAAGTTTGCAATAAAAAGTATTAGCACTCACTGGTGATCCATGCCATGGAGGAAGGCAGAATCACCAGTGAGTACTATCCAATTTGTCTATGTGGAGCTGATGAAATGAAATACAGATGGGTTATGTGCGATACTGAATAATGGTTATCAAGACGGATTGTGAGTGTTGGAAATGCAAGGGTAGATGTTTTGTAGCAAGGAAGAGAGCGATTATTTCTCCAGTCTAGGAGCGGAGGTCTCTGGGACCACCAACGGATAAGAGCCGAGAACGGGACCCCACCCAGAGAACCGGGGATGCCTGAGATGGAGCCAGAGATGATGACATGGAGGGATGAAGCGGCTGGGGACGTTGGATACAGAGAGGGAGAGGAACTGTGGGCCGAAGACTGAGGGGGGAGGAGGGAGTGTAAGGCACGGGCTTCTAGGATATGCCCTTTGGTCAGAAGACAATGCACGGAGGGGATTGGAACCATGGCAATGTAATGATATACGATGGAATGAATATGGAACTGAGGTTCTCTCATGTAAACTATCATATAACTTACAATAAAACATTAAAAAAAAAAGTATTAGCAGAAATTTTTGGCATATTCAGGCAGTGGTTAGAAGATTCTTCTGTGGCTACATTGTTGATGTTGTTGCTAAGTGCTGTTGAGTCAGTTCTGACTCACAGGGATCCAGTATAGGGTTTCCGAGGAGCGACTGATGGATTTGAACCAATGACTTTGCAATCCAGTGCATTAACCCACAGCGCCACACCAGGACACACTCCTTATTTGTACTGAATTATTGCAAATAAATGTACCCCAGAATGTTACTTCTTAAAGTGGCTGCATTTTCATTATCATAATAAAATATTTAGGCTATCATGGAGCTTCATTAAGGAGTGACATTTTGGGGTGCATTCATTTACAATACTTCAGTAGTAATAGGGAGTGTTGTTATATTATCATATAGTCCAATAAGCTAATTTTTTAAATGCAAAAACTAAGTGAGTTCAGAGAAACTAAGTAAATTGCCTGAAGTCATATTGAAGGGAAAAGGCAACCTGAATTATTACAGTAAGACAACATTAACCCATAAATTTTCAGAATATGATAATTAGAGAAACATATGAGTAAGAATTCAATGATTATCTTAGTGAAGAAATTTTATCTGTTTTTTCCTCTGAAAAAAAGATGAACTATAGGCTGTCTTGTATAATTTAAGTTTTAACGGATGAATCTAATGCCTTCTATTTTCTTTATCATAATAAGAGATTTAGGGAGAAATAGCAAGATTATTTTACATCAACAGAACATTATCTGTGGCTATGGATTTGCCTTGCTAGGTAAATGATGTGGCTTTTGTAAAAATTGAGAGTTGTATAGTAGTGACATGATGCTAGTAAAGATGAGTTTTTGTCCTTTTAATTGTTGTTTTTATTATTGTTTACTGCCGTCAGTTGGTTCCAACTCACAGCAACCCTGTAGAGGCTTTCTGAAGAGTGACTGGGGGGTTTGATCCATTGACCTTTCAGTTAGCAGTTCAGTGCTTATCCTAAAGCACCACATCAGGACTCCTGTGTTTTAATTAGTAAAATATAAACAAACATAAAAACAATATAAAGGCATAGTAAAGTGTATCGGTCTTACTGACAAGTTCATTGTGTTAGTTATTTATTGGTACAGAGTAATACACATTCATTATTTCATAGTTTCTGTGGGTCATGGAGGGTCTACAGCTTACTTGGGTCATCTGCTTCTCAACCTATCTCAAGGAGTCAGTCTAGAATCTAGAATTTCATCTGAACTTTCCACTAGACTAGGGCAAATTCCTAAATGATTGATGGCAGCATTTAGTTTCTGTGATCTATTGGAATGAGGAACTCATTTTCTAGCTGTCTGTTGTCTGAAGACCACTCTCACTTCATAACACACGGGTCTCTTCTACATTGCAGCTTCCTTAAAGCTCATAAGCCATTAAAATAATAGAAAAAATAGAAGTCACAATCTTGTAATCTAATCATAGACATGATTTCCTACCACCTTTGTCAAATTTTATTGGTTAGAAACAAGTTACTAGTCCAGACGACACTCAAAAGAAGAGGACTACACAAGAACATAAATAGCAGGATACTGAGATCAATGGGAGACATTTAAAGCTGCCGATTAGGGAGTCCTGGTGTGGCTCTCTGGGCCAATGTATCGGACTGTAAAGTCGGTGGTTCAATAACCCTATACAGGGTTGCTATGCGTTAGAATCGACTCGATGGCACTTAACAACAACAACAATAGCAATTAGAGACCAACTGCCGGGAGCTAGCCCCAGCAAACTTATTTCAGGGTTTTTTCCGAAGGTTGATGCGTGCATCAGCAGAAAGAATTACACATAGTCGATAAGTCATGATGAATTCAAAATCTTCTTATTACATGCTTTATTCTTCTCTCATTCTTTACTGTCCTGCTCCTTCTTTACTCCCCTCCTCTCCTGCTCATCTCTTCTTCTCCTTTTACATTCTGCTCTTTCATTCTCCTTCTCTATTCCCTTTCTCCCCTCCTGCTTTATTCTTCTTCTCTTCTTCCTACATGCTTTTTTATTCTTCTTTTTCCTTCTTCTTCTCCTCTACCCACCTCTACTTACTTATTCTATCTTACATGCTTTATTATCCTTCTTCTCCTTCCTTCTTCACACTACTCCCTCTTCACACTATTCCCCACTACTTTTTCCTTCTCTACATTACTCACCATTCTTTTTCCTTCTCCCCACTACTTCCCTTATTCTCTACATTCCTCTTTTCACTCTTTTTCCTTCTACATATTACTTCCTTCACTACATCTCACACTCCTCCTATTCTCTCTTACAACCCCCTTATATAATGTTACAAAAAAAACATTGCTTTCATAGTAATCAATGTCCTCAAAATACAATCTATTCTGGGGCACATTCTTCATGGTTTAAAACCCTTAGATTTACAAAAGGGATGAGAAGTTACAGCAAAGAGACATTATCTCAAGGCATAGGAGACATTCTGGTGTCTTGAAACCTTTTAGTTAAACATTTGTTCCTACATAAATCTATTCTTTTCTCTGAGAAGCAAGTTAACCTTCACATATGTTTCTTAACCTTTGTCTGTGAAGTCTTGTTAACTTTAGTTGTTAGGTGCAATTAACTCTCCATTAACTTCTTCCATACACTATCTGTTTACAGCCTACAAAAATATCACTTATCAGAACATTTAAAAAACTGAGGCTATGAAAAACAACTTCCCAATTTTACTGATCAGACTTCTTATTTATATAACTGTAGATTCTCATAGCCCTTATCTATAGTCTAATTGTTTTTAGGAATTCTTGTACCTTATTTATGGCCTAGTTGATTTTAGGGATTCTTTATTGCCTTAAACTAAGACTACAAGGAAGAATGTTTACAATCACTAAACCTAAGCTGGTAGTAATTCAACTGACAAATCCTATCTCCTAGCAGTCTTAAGAACATTGTTAATATAAGTATTAAAACTACCTATAATTACAATTAGAATAAAATGTAGCCAATATATGGCTTTTAACTTTTAATAAAAATATACTGAAGTGTAGGAGAGTCAAAATCCAAAGTAAAGGGATACTAATAAAATCATGAATAAATAAGAAAATGATTCAACAAGAGAAAAATTAACTAGGAGCCTGTGCATAGAATACTTCTTTGTAGTTCTGCCATCCAAAGGAAAATAATTCATTGTTGCTTTGCAAAAACAATGAATTCTTCTGTGTGCAGGGTCCCCGTTGTCTCATTTATTTATTTTAATTCCTCGATTAATATGTCTCAATTTATTCATTTTAATTCCTTAATTATTATGGCTCCTGCCAACCAACCTTTCCAATAAGAATTCCACCATATAATGAAATGTACAGAGTTGCATATCTCAAGCTGAGGAACTGAAGAAAAAATATTAAAGCCTTGAGTTCCAATATTGAAGAATTCTATGGGGGAAAATTTAGCAATATAGATACAAAAAGCATTGAAAGAAGATGAAAGAAATGCATAGTCCTGTACCCCAAATACTTAGTAAATGTTCAACTATTTTAGGAAGTAGCATATGATCAAGAACTGATGCTACTGAAGGAAGAAGTTCAAGCGGCACTGAAACCATTGGTGAAAAACAGTGCTTCAGGAACTAGCTGGAGTTTTTGCTGATCCTCCACTTTACCAAGCATGGTATCCTTCTCCAGTGACTGGTCTCTCCTGCTAACATGTTCAAAGTACCTGAGACAGTCTCACCATTCTTGTTTCTATTGAGAGTTCTGGCTGTACTTCTACTGAGACAGACTTATTTGTTCTCTGACAGTTCACAGTACTTTCAATATTCTTTGCTATGCTGAACATCACAATTAAAATACATCAATTCTTCTGTGGTCTTCCTTATTCATCGTCCAGCTTTCACAATGCATATGAGATGGTTGAAAATACCATAGCTTGAAGCAGGCACACCTTAGTCCTCAAACTTACATCTTTGCTCTTTACCACTTTAAAGAGGTCTTTTTCAGCAGATCTGTCCAATGCACTGCATTGTTTGATTGCTTGACTGCAGCTTCCATAGCATTGATTGTCTATCCAAGTAGAATGAAATCATTGATAAGTCAGTCTTGTCTGTTAATCATGATATAGTTTATGAGTCCTGTTGTGGACTACAACTTCATATAAAGATTTTTGTTTCCTTTATATGAAGTTGTAGTCCATACTGAAGATTGTTATTCTTTGAACTTCATCACCAAGTGTTTCAAGTCCTCTTCGCTTTCAGCAAGCACGTTTATGTCATTTGATTATTGAGTTGTTAATGAGCCTTCCTCCAATCCTAATGTTGTGTTTTTCTTCATATAGTCCAGCTTCTCAAGTTATTTGCACAACATATAAATTGAATTGTTATTGTACAGTGCCGTTGAGTCAGTTCTGACTCATAGAGACTTTGTGTAGTGTTTCCTAGCTTCATATTCCCCCCAAGGAGCAGCTCGTGGGCTCAAATAATGAACCCTGTGGTTTGCAGCCCAGTGCTTATTGTATGGAGTCACCATGTAACCATAGATTAAATAAGTATGGTGAATTATGTTGTAAGCAATGAAGTTTTGATATACCATGAGCTTCCAGAAGAGGGAATAAATCTGTCTTGGAAAAAGTATAGCTGGAATATTTCTTAGAAGCGAGGATAGCAAGACTTTGTCTTAAGTACTTTGGACATGTTATCACAAGGGACCTGTGCCTAGAGAAGGATATTATTTTGATAAAGTAGAATATCACGGAAAAAAAGGTAAACCCTCAATGAGATGGATTAACACAGTGGTGGCTGTGACAATGAACTCAAACACATCGATGATTATGAAGATGGCAAAGTTCCAGGAAGTGTTTCCTTCTGTTATACATGACTTGCTCTGTGTCAGAACCTACTCCCTGTGCCTTCTCCTGCCTGCATCAGTTTTTTCTACCCTCTCTTTTTTTTTTTGTATATTAATTTCAACTTCACCCAAGTTACCTGATGCCTACCCTTTAGCTGTTCTGTGGGAGAAAGATGAGGCTTTCTGCTCCTGTGAATATTTACAGCCTTGGAAACCCTGTATAGGGTCGCTATGAGTCAGAACTGACTCCAGGGCACATAACAACAACAAAACCCTTTAGCTGGTGATTTACCTTCTTTTCATCTCCTACCCTGGTAACCATCAAATAATATTTCTTTTAGTGTGAAAAAATTTTCTTGACTTTTTACAATAGTGGTCTCATGCAATATTTGTCCTTTTGGGACTAACCAATTTCATTGAGCACAATATCCTACAGGCTCATCCATATTATAATGTGTTTCATAGACTCATTGTGATTCTATAATGTTATGTAGCATTTCATTGTGCATAAGTACAATAATTTACTTGCTTTTAAAATGGACATCTACATTATTTCCATTGTTTTACTATTGTGAATGGTGCTGCTATAAAATAAGTGTCTCAGTTCTTATTTCTCTAGAATATATAACAAGTAAAGAGGTTTCCAATCTATTGTGTGAATCATTGCAAACTGGATAACATTGTGAAGGACAGGATTTCCAGAACACTTCATTGTGCTCATGAGGAGCCTGTACATAGATCAAAAGGCAGTTATTCAAGTATAAAAAGGAGACACTGGATGTTTTAAAATAATGGAAGTTATGTACAAGGTTTATATCATTTCACCATACTTATTCAATCTGTACACTGAGAAAATAATTTTAAAGCGTGTATTATATAAAGAACATGGCATCAGAATTGGAGGCAGATTCATTAACAACCTGCAACATGCAGATGACACAATCTTCCTTGCTAGAAATATTTACTGATGAAGATCAAACTCTATAGCCTTCAGTATGGTTTAGAACTCAATGTAAAGAAAATGAAAATCCTCACAACTAGATCAATAAATAACATTATGATAAATGGGGAAAAGATTGAAGTTATCAAGGATTTAATTTTTCTTGGATCCACAGTCAATGCTCATGGAAGCATCAGTCAAGAAATCAAATGATGTGTTGTACTAGGCAGATTTGTTGCAAAAGACCTCTTTAAAGTGTTAAGGAGCAAAGATGTCACTTTGGGGATTAAGGTGTGCCTGAAGCAAGCTGTGGCATTTTCAGTGGCCTCATATGCATGTAAAAGTTGGATAATGAAAAAAGAAGACCATAGAAGAATTCATACATCTGACTTATGGTGTTAACAAAGAATATTGATAGAACTACGGACTGCCGGAAGAACAAACAAGTCTATCTTGGACGAAGTATAGCAATAGTGCTCATTAGAAGTGAGAATGAAGAGATTTCGTCTCTTTTACTTTAGAGATGTGGTCAGGGGGAACCAGTTCCTGGAGAAAGACACCATGCTTGGTAAAGTGGAAGATCAGCAAAAAAGAAGACCCCCAACAAAATTGGTTGACTCAGTAGCTTCAATAATGGGCTCAAACATAGCAGCAATTGTGAGACTGGTGCAGGACCAGGCAGTGTTTCATTCTGCTGTGCTTAGGGTCGCTATGAGTCAGAACCAACTCAAGGACAGGTGACAACAACAGCAACAGGATAACTGACCATTGCTATACACATCTGATGACTCCTGACCAATTTATTACAATACCTGTTAGCACTTAAGGACCTTTTTGCCCTATCCAGAAATTAAAAAATAACACAAACATACTCAACTTTCACCCTTTCCCTAGCTCATAAAATTCCTGGAAATCTTCTACTCAGAAAAATACTACTACTTTATGAATTTTTTCACTGCTGTATTCTCTTGCATAGGAAGATCATGATAATGGTCTTGTTTTATTTTTTGTTTTTGTTTTTTTAAATCACCTTCAGACTTAGAAATTAGAGCAAAAGCCTTGATCTCTGAATATTAAAACCCAAAATGTACTTATAAGAGATGAGATCAAGAATATTAAAAACCACTTCAAGGAGAAAGAATTGCATGCAGGGCAGAATAATAATTGATATAGTTAGTAAATGCTTTCAATATAGCCTGAGAAAAACACTTGTCCAGTGAAAGGAAGATAAATAAGTAACAAGGAAGAAAAATCAATCAGGCAAAGGATCAAATTCCTTTGGAGTCTGGAGATGAAGTGTCCTGACCCAAGAACTTGATCTACTGGATAGAAATGGAGGTGCAGGGAATTATAAAACCAAGTTCCCACACTCTCACCTGCCGTCACTAAGTAATCTTCCTTTCATTTCCCTTTCATATAGATTTCTGTGTAATACTTGGTTAAATGTACGTTTTTTATGCGTGTTATTTATCTCTGTTGTTGAGTCCAACTCAGCAACCTTGTAGGTCATTGTGAGCATAAGTTTTTAGGTTTGAAGTCCTATGATTCTCACTGATGTCACTTAGTGAAAAACAAATTGTTGTTATAAGTTGAATTACCTTCAACTAAAGACAGACTTATGCATAATAACAAAATGTTTTCAGGTCCTGTGCCATTTTTATGATCTTTGGCATGTTTGAGTCTATTGCTCCAACTGTTTTATTGTATTCCATTTAAGGTTTCTATTATTTTTGTTGGTCCTTTACTAAAAGTGTATGTGAATTGAAATTTTGTCATCCTTGCTTTTAAGGAATATTCTATTTTTAACTATTTCATATTATTCAAAAATTTTAATTTGCTGCTTCCTAATCAATATTGGAGGAAGATTTATTAGCAACCTATGATACGCAGATGATACAACCTTGTTTCCTGTAAGCAAAGAGGACTTAAAATATTTACTGATGAAGATCAAAGACCACAGCCTTTGGTATGGGTTGCACTTTAATGTAAAGAAAACAAAAACCTTCATAACTAGACCAATAAACATCAAGATAAATAGAGAAAAGATTGACGTTGTCAAAGACTTAATTTTGCTTGGATCAACCATCAGTGCTCATGTAAGCAGCAGTCAAGAAATTGAACAATTTATTTCATTAGGCAAATGTGCTACACAAGACCTCTTTAAAGTGTTGAAGAGCCAAGATGTCAGCTTGAAGCCTAATGCATGCCTGATCCAAGCCATGGTATTTTCAGTACCCTCATACACATGTGAAAGTGGGACAGTGAATAAAGAAAACCATAGACGAATCGATGCACTGAGTTATGGTGTTGGAGGAGAATATTAAAGTACCATGGGCTGTCAAAAGAACAAACCAATCTGTGTTGGAAGAAGTATAGCCAGAATTCTCCTTGGAAGCCAGGACAGCCAGACTTTGTCTCTCATACTTATCATCAGACATATTATCAGGAAGGACCAGTCCCTGGAGAAGGATACCACTTTTGGTAAATTGGAGGGTCAAAGAAAAAAAGGAAGCCCTCCAATGAGATGGATTGGCACAGTGGCAGCAGCAATATGATGGTCTGTTACACAGCTTGCTTCTAGTCTTGATTTGGCTTGAGATGTCATTGAGGTTCTTCATCATCTTTTTTAAACAGATGTAGTCAATCTGCTTCCTATGAGTTTCATCTGGTGGGGTCCACATATATAGTCTCTGTTTATGTTGTTGAAAACAAGTATTTGCACTGAATAAGTCATTGGTCTTGGAAAATTCTATAATGCTATCTCCAGAACCCTATCATCAGGTCATATTTCCCAACTAACATTACTTCCTCTTTGATTTAAACTTTTCCATTCTAATCACCAGTAATTGTCAATAAATCTTGATTACATAATTGATCAATTTCAGACTGAAGAAGTTGGTAGAATTCTTCAATTTATCATCACTGCTTTAGTGGTTGGTGTGTAAATTTGAATAATAGTGGTATTAACTAGTTGTCCTTGTATGCGTGTGGATATTATTGTATTATAGACACTGCTTTACTTCAGTTTATCTTTCCTGACACAGTAAACCATATGTGATTCAAATAGTAAACAATATGAGATTGTGTGGTTCAAAACTTCCAGTGCCAGTTAATGAATCTTCCTCCAATCCTGATGCCACGTTTTTCTTCATATAATCCAGTTTCTTGGATTATTTGCTCAGCATACAGATTGGATAAGTATGGTGAAAGAATATAACCCTGGAACACACCTTTTCCTAATTTTAAGCCATTCTGTGTTCCCTTGTTCTGTTCCTTGTTCTGAACAAACTGCCTCTTGGTATATGTACAGGTTCCTCGTGAGCACATTGATACAGTGGCAGCAACAATGGGCTAAACAATAGCAGCAGTTGTGAGGATGACACAGGACTGGGCAGTGTTTTTGTTCTGTTGTACCTAGGATCTGGTATTAGTTGGAATAGACTTCGTGGCACCAAACAACAATGGCAGAGTTTTACTAAAGATAATACAAAAACAGCTGCAAGCATACATTGACATAGTACTTCCAGAGATTCAAACTGGATTTAGAACAGGCTGTGGAATGAAAGATATCATTGCTGGTGTCAGATGAATCTCATCTGAAAGCAGAGAATAACAGAAGGATGTTTACCTGTGCTTTATTGACTATACAAAGGCTGTGTAGATTATGACAAACTATGGACAACATTGAGTAGCAAGAATATTCTGGAACACTTAGTTGTGCTCCTGAGGATTTGGATGAAATTGCAAACATTCCATTTTCAATTCACTGTGAGATCTCCATCTACCATATCTTTATATTTATTGCATATTATTAGTGAATCCTGACAAGGTTGAATACATTTTTTAAAAAAATAAGTTTTTATTGTGAATTGAGTGATAGTTTACATGGGAGAGCATCAGCTTTATATTCATCCTATTGTATTTTATTTCATTGCAATGATTTCAATCCCCTCTATGCATCATCATTCAACAGCATTTTCTTCCAATCCCTCTGTTTTTTTATTTTTCTGAATGTACATTAAAGCACTCAGGAATGAATAACCATTCAAACAACCAAAAATTATACCCTTCATTCTTTTAGGTTGTGAAGTGGAAATGAGAATGAAGTCTTCTTTACTTTGTATCATTGTTGTTGAGTGTCTTAGAGTCAGCTCCAACCCATAGCGACTCTGTATATGGTTTCTAAGGAGCAGGTGGTGACCTTGAACCTCTGACCTTGCAGTTCAAACTGACCTTGCAGTCCAGAGCATTAACTTACAGTGCCATTTGCCTCAAATAAATGACTGTATCTCAAAATTAAATGGAATATATACACTAAAGAAGTTTTAAAGATTTATCCTTATCAAATTATATCACTGTACACAATTCATGGTGTTTGTAAACTTTAATAAGTGTCATAAGATACTGCATTTGGCTTTAGTGAAGCTTTTTTTTTTTTTCTTTCTCTTTTTGGCTGTAGCATCTGTTTAGAGTGTCAGAGTACAAATTTAGACTTTTAAATATAGCTAGGACTTCAGCTTTTTGCTAACTGATTTGTTTTAAATTTCTCAAGCAAAGTACATTTATCAGAGGATATTTCCACATAATATAGAGGTATGTATCTGGTCCTTCTAAAAGACTTGATATTTAAAAAAATTAAGAAGCTGGTTTATATAAGTACTCTAATACCAATTAATATATTGCATAGTTTTACATGTAATGAAAATTTAGCATATTCTCAAGTGGAATTACTCTCTATGCTTTGTTTTCAGGGAGGGAGAAAGTTATACAGTTAAATTTTAAATTGTTTAAATAAGTCGTTAAAAGATTTATTACTCTCTAACTCCTGATTTTAGTTTGCATAATTCATAGCTATTCTTATACACTTTACTAATGTAAAAAATCTTTATTTATTAAATCAGATGCCTGAATTACTGCATTTAATTTTAGAAAAGCTTTCTGTAATTTTCCTGAACTAAACAAATTTGATATATTTGACAATTGTTACTTGAGTGTTTCTGATTTATGAATCTGGCTCTCAAAGCTAAGGCTGTGTATGTAATGTAATTTGAAATTTATTGTAACTAGTATTCCATAGATTGCTAGAATTACATGGATTACTCATAGTGATTTTTAAATTCTCTCTTTTGAGGTAAAGTTTTTCAGAGTAAAATAAAGGTTAAAATTTTAAGTTAAATAACTTTACTATCCAGTTGAAAAGATTCATCTTATCCCTTCATTTTTTCTTTTCTGTCAATATCCTCTTCTTCCCTCTAGTATTCCTAGCTGCTAGACTGTACTCTTCACTTCCAGTTTTTGTTGTTGTTAGTTGTCATTGAGTTGATTCTGAGTCAGGTGAGTGACCTTATGTATAATAAAAAGGAAAAGCAGTGAATCATTGCTCATAGTGAGCTTATGTATACTAGAATGAATTGTGGTCTGATTCTTTGCCATCTTCATGTTTGACTCCATTTATTGTAACTCTTGTGTCAATCTGTAGTCATTTCAGTACCAAACTTAATTTCCTTTTCTAGTCATTGGTCTTTCCTGATAATAGGTAAATAAGTAAGCCAAAGTCTTGCCATCCTTACTTCAAAACTATATAGCATGTATAGAAAGAAAGACTCTTCCTTTGTCATTATTCAGCCTTGTTCCTTCTGACTCAGCAAGAAACCCAGGCAGGATTCAGGGTAAGAGAAACAGCCAAATGTCCCAAACACTTGTCAGGAATTGTAAATTAGAACTGGGAAGTTGGTTTATAGCGTTGTATTTCTATTTTAAGGAGTACTTGTGGTGTCAGGGTTAAGCGCTTAGCTGCTAACTAAAGGTTGGAGATTAATCCATCAAACCAATTAAAGCCAATGTATTAAAGGTCACAATGCCAATGTATGAAAGTATCAGAAATGGTAGTTGAGGATGCCAGTTTTGCAAGTGACCTTATGTCATGCATCTTCACACGCTCCCTCCAGTACTTAGTTTACCCCTGTAGAGAACCCTGATGCCCTGATAGGAATCTAGCCCAAACCACATTGCCAATTCATCGTTGTAAATATCTCATAAGAAATATTTTTGGCTCTTAATTTTGCAAGTGAAAAATACTCTTCTTACTTTTCAGGATGTCAAACTTGGGACAATTTGACTCTGACTTTTATCAATCCAATTATACCATTGATAACCAGGAACAGAATTGCAATGATTCTGATGCGTATGATTATCTTTATGGATCTAGAAGGTAAGTACTTTCAAAAAAGGAAATATGCTCATATTTGAAGAAGTCATAATAACATGGCATTCTAAGTAGTTAGGGTTTTCTCTCCAGCATACCTGAAGAAGAATCTTCAGGAAGAGAGACAGTAATTCAGTTCTCCATGAATACACTTTAACACCTCAGGCCCATTTGTAGGTGAATGACTTGTTTTTCTCATTTCAAAATATCACTTAACAAGGAGTCTGAATACAGACTCTGGGTGTTTTACCAGATTACTCACAAAGACATCACTTGAGAAATAGAATTAGTTGAATTTTATAAACACTTACTGAAGGAGGATTAGGAATGGGCTTTAAACCCAAAGATAAAGAAGACATTTTTCTTCACAAAATTAAGGAATTTACACTGGGGAGATGTTACATAGATGATAAATGCTATGATGGAACAAAAATAAACATATTTTAAAATTAATTATTTTACCTGAGCATTCAACTTAAATTGAAAATAAAATAATTATGGATTTACTACTTGTCCTTTACTAATAGAAAAAACATGAGATTTACACTGAGAAGAATTTGGTTCCAGTTCTGGCTCTGGCACAGATGTCTTTATGACATTAGGAATTATTTAATTTTTTCTAAGTGTGGCACTGTAGCATAAGCACTGGACTGCTGACCACAAGGTTGGCAGTTCAAACTCATCTACCACTCTTTAAAAAACTCTATACAGGGTCACTATGAATCAGAACTGACTCAACAGTACTTCGCAGCAACAACAAAGTGTCATAATATGAGAAATAAGGACATAAATAATGCCTACTTCATGGAACTGCCATAAAAAGCAATTTTGATAATGGACAGGAAGCATATAAAATTAAAACCACTAAGACAAAAGCTAGTTATTCTTATAACTAGCTTGAAAAAGCAATTGATTCTTTGTTGCCTAAAGTAATTAAATGTTCTTTGTAGGGTTATACAATTTAGGTCTGGTTTTGTAGATTATAGGAATGGTCAGACCCTTCAATTTCCATAAATAACATTTATTGTTCTGTGGGTTAATGAGCTGGACTGCAAAGCCAGTTTGAACCACATGGTCGGTGGCTCAAGCTCACCAGCCACTCCTTGGAAACCCTATACAGGGTTGCTGTGAGTTGGAACCACCTCGATGGCACTTAACAACAACAACATTGAGCTCTTACTATGTGTTAGGAATGGCTCTGTGATTTTTATTAATTTATACACTGTATCTTCTAAGCAAATCTTTGAGGTAGGTATTTTTTAATTATCTCCATTTCAGATATAAGAAACGTAGGTCACAGAGAAATTGAAGAACTTTCCCAAGATCAGACTGTTAATTAAGAATTGAGTACAAATTTTAGACCATTATTGCATATAATTTTTTGTCCAACCAAAACAATATTACTAAGTTGGACCTAAAATTTAATGTCAAACCAAAACATTTTTGAGCATAAAATTGTTGTTGTTGTTGTTATGTCCCATGGAGTCGGTTCCGACTCATAGTGACCCTGTACAGAGTTTCCGAGGCTGTAAATTTTTATGAAAGCAGAAAGCCTCATCTCTCTCCCATGGAACAGTTGGTAGTTTTGAACTGCTGACCCTGAAGATAGCAGCCCAATTCATAACCACTACACTACCAGAGCTCCTACCATTAATAATAACAGCCCTGGTAGCTTAGTGGTTTAAGAGCTGGGCTGCTAACTGCAAGGTCAGCAGTTTGAATCTTCCAGCTGCTCCATGGGAGAAAGACGAGGCTTTTTTGTTTACATTAAATTCACAGATTCAGAAACCCTATACAGGCTCACTATGAGTCGGAAACGACTCAGTAACGTATCACCGCCACTCTGGTAGCGTAGTGGTTACGAATCAGGCTGCGAACCACAAGGTCAGTAGTTCGAAACTACCAGCTGTTCCGCGGGAGAAAGATGAGGCTTTCTGCTCCCGTAAAGATTTATAGCCTCGGAAACCCTGCACAGGGTCACTATGAGTCGGTTCCGAGTCGGTTCCGACTCCACGGCACATAACCACCACCAGCACCACCCATTAATGATAATTTGGGACAAATGTCATAAACTGGTCGATCCCAATAGTCAATTTGTTACCTTGTTGTTGTTAAGTGCCGTCGAGTCGGTTCCGACCCATAGCGACCCTGTACAGGGTTTCCGAGGGTGTAAATCTTTACGGGAGTAGAAAGCCTCATCTTTCTCCCGCGGAGCAGCTGGTAGTTTCGAACTGCTGACCTTAAGGTTCGCAGCCCGATTCGTAACCACTACGCTACCAGAGCTAGCTTATTAATTGAAATCAGGTTTATTAATTTTTGAAGCTTATTTATTTTGTAACTCAAAAAAGTACCTTAAAAGTTCTAGATGGAAAGAAGAAAAGACAGAATATATGCATAAAGGTAGTTGGGAGTCTTCTGTTCCATGTCCTTGAAAATTTGGATACTGTTTTCATTGACTGATTATTCGTGCAGACATAAGCAGATAAATGCTGCATTCACAAGCTGCTTCCTAGCACCAAACCACTGCTACAGGGTACGGTATAGGGGAAAGGTGATGGTAATTTAATGTTTTTCAAATTGGCAAAGTAAATCATTTGGAATTTTATCTCATTCTCATCCCTATTCTATCCTACCCAATATTTAGCAGCCTGCCTTAATTTTTTTTGAAGTGAAAAACAATCCCTACATATATATAAGGAAGCAAATTAGAAATGTTTTCACAACTCTATATTAAAAAATGAGGGAAAATGATAAGGCTGCATAGAATTGGATCGATCATTCAATGCAGCAAGAAGAACACAATTTGATTCTAATTAATTTATGATTAATGCCTTGGAAGAAATTATTCAGGTCAAGAAACAACAAAAAGCTATTTTAGGCAGAAAAGTTATATGTGCATTAAGGTGTTACAGGATGGTCACTCAAAATGTACAGTCCAAAATGAGAGTTATCTAATAGAATGTGTCAGCTGTGTTCTTCCTTTATTTTGTAGAAAGGAACCTGAATCTTCTGTTTATTTGCTTTTTCCCCCTTTTCCATTCTTTCTCCAGAAAGGATAATCATTTGGGTAGTATCTGCAGTCTGGATTTTCAGACTGAACTGAGGAAATCCCAAGAAACAGACAAAGCTTTCTCCATAAGCTTTCTCCCTTCAGTCTATCTACTGGCCTGTCTTTTGTTTTCCAGTTAATTGCACATATCAGCAGTCAAGATGATAAAGAGATGGAACCTAATATGACTAAATGAGTAAAATTTGTGATTATATTCTATTAGGTTGATGGTCTAGCTGGCCTCATAGACATTGCATTTAAATCTAAGCCTTGATTTGGATGTACTAACATTTAAGATCCAACCCACAATGCACATCTCAAGAATTAGTAAGAGGTACAGCTGCTAACCTCAAGGTCGGCAGTTTGAAACTACCAGCCATTCAGTGGGAGAAAGATGAGACTTTCTACCCCTGTAAAGATTTACAGCTTTGGGAACCCTGTGCAAGTGGCACTATGAGTTGAAACCGACTCCATGGTACTTAACAACAACAACAACAACAACATTAGCTGTGGTAGTTTTATGAGGTACATAAATACGGAGTCAGGTCAGTGGTTTACCAGTGTATAGAAAATGAACTCTAGAGATTTGATCTTTTATTTATACAGTGAATATTGTCAAGTAAAATATAATCAAATAAAAGTAAGATGCTTATTATCCTGGAAAAAGAAATAGGATTCTAGAGGATAGTTATAATCAACGAATTAACAAATCATTTAATCTCTCTTTCTTCCCCCCATAGATACATTGGTGTTAAGTGCCATTGAGTCTGTTCTGCCTCATAGTGACCCTGTATAGGGTTCCCGAGTCTTGTAATATTTGCGGGAGTAGAAAGCCTCATCTTTCCCATGCAGAGCAGCTGGTGGGATCAAACTTCCAATCTTGTGGCTAGCCGTCCAGTGCTTATCTTACAAAGCCAGATATCATGGAGCTTAGGACAAGCACTTGATGGCTAACTGCGAGGTCAGCAGTTCAAACCCACTAGCTATTCCTTGGAAACCCTATACAGAGATTCAATGGTACTTAACAAAAACAACAGTTTTAAAAAGATTGTTATTTAAGGGCACATTAATCTCAAAGTTGGTTAATTATACCTACTAAGCCAATGAAAACATTTATATTTAAAAACAATGATTCTTATTTTAGAACGAACAAGGCAAAAAACAACTATCCAGCCATCTGAAAAAAAAAAACAAATACAAAAAATAACCCTGTTGCTATCAAGTTGATTCCAATGCATAGTGGCTCTGTGGGACAGAGTAGAGTGTTCTGTATAGTTCTCAAGGCTTTAAATCTTTGAATAGATCTTTCTTCTGAGAAGTGGTGAGTTCAAACTGCTTGTCCTTCAGTTAGCCACCAAGCACTTAACTGCTGTGGCACCAGAACATAGGGATTATTTACAAGCACCTATAGCCAATTTCTTAGGTTGTATTTTCCAATCTATTTGTCCATCTTTGGGAATAGGAAAGCTATTTAAATTATCTGGAGAAAGAAAGAAATATTACAAAGAGGTGAAAACAACTGAAAATAAAATCCTTTTTACTATTTTACTAAGAATTTAAAAGACCACTACTGTGTCATCGTCTTTTATGAACCCTAGACTTTCCTCTAATATTTAAAATACAGTTAATGACATCACTGTGCTTCCAGGTGGACCAACCAGGACCTGGGATTGCTACACAGGCTAGAGCTCTCTTCTCCCTTCCCCCAAACCATTCTAAAATGGAATTGATTTTACACTATGGTCTTTCTGGGGACACTTAGAATGCTCAATTTGAGAGTTACATAGATAAAACTGGAATTTTTACCCAGGTAGTCTGACTGTATCTAACACATCTGTGTTATAAGAAGTGCAGCCCGCATTCTCCTTGGAGGCCAGGATGGCCAAGCTTTGTCTCTCATACTTAGGACATATTGTCAGGAGGGACCAGTCACTGGAGAAGGATATCATGTTTGGTAGAGTGGAGGGTCAGAGAAAAAGAGGAAGACCTCCAGCGAGATGGATTGTTCAAGCAGCATTGATGGACTCAAGTGTGGCAACAATAGTGAGGTTGGCCTAGGATCGGGCAGTGTTTCTTTCTGCTGTGCATAAGGTTGCTATCGGTGGTACTGACTCAATGGCACCTAACAACAATAACAACAACAACAACAAGTCTGATAGCAGAGGCCAATTTCTCTAACTTTTCTACTGGATTCAGTATAAATGCTGCCATTGACTGACATTACAGGCCTTACAGAGTTGGAAAGCCAAAGAAAGGAAATGTTGTTAAGTACTATCAGGTGGGTTCTAACTCATAGCTGCCATGTTTCTGAGGCCTTCTGGTGTGGTCCTGTAGGATAACCACAAGCTGCTCCTTGGAAATCCCACACAGGGTCGCTATAAGTCAGAACTGATTTAACAACACTTAGCAACAACAACAGAGGGTTTCCGAGGCTGCAACTATTGCGGGAGCAGAAATCCTCACCTTGACCCAAAATATTGCTGCTATTTCTAAAAGAGCCTCTAATAGTCAACCTCATATTTGCTAGAAGTGACTTTTACAGGAAGAGGAAGCAATCACTACAGTTAAAGTCCAGTGCTTTTTTTGTTTTGTTTTAGTATTTTTCAGTTGCCATTTTTTTTCATCTGAAAGAATGCATTAGGTGAGATATCAGTGTTGATATCTGTTTTTTTTAAGGAGCTAATGAAAATACTGTGTGATCCATGAGAGGAGAAATATGTTGGTATACTTTGCAAAACTCCTTTTGCTATGTAGTGATAAGAAGTAACCTTAATATCCTAAATATCAGCTATACTAACCTGGCCCATGTTTTTGGCTTTAATAAGTAAAGACTATAAACTTAGAATATCAATTAATATTCTAATCTCAGTATCTCTGAAAAATTATTTTCCTAATGGATATTGTAGGTTTGAGAGATGTCACAAAGAATCCAAGAGAACCTTGCTGGAAGAGTCATACAGAGTTGGTGCGTAGGTTCAGGAAATACACTCTAAACTATGGTGGTTCCAGAAGGATGTAATTAATGCCACTGAATTACAGAAATGGTTGAATTGATTTATGTTTTGTTGTTTGTATTTTCATTATAAAAATGATGACTGTTCATATCAGTTAAGGGTATTTGCTGTATGGGATTGTTGATTATAAATGTGATTATTTTGGTTTGCTTGAGTTTTCTTCATTGAAATGTAGTGTCAAATGTTAGATTCAATGTATACAAAGTCAAAGTTGATAATTTGA
>NW_006408891.1:1253402-1254136 GCF_000296735.1 Chrysochloris asiatica | reverse complement strand
TATACTGGGTTGCTCTAAGTCGATGCTGACTTGATGACCCTTAACAACAACAGATATTCTTATATCTCCTTATAGATATTTCAATTTAAAATTTTGTTTTTCTTTTTACCTCTAAAGTTTTGATTCATTAAGAGTTATCTTAGGTTAGTTTATGAAGTCAGGTTCTAACTTGACTTTTTTTCTTCTAATGTTTAAACAATTTTTTTTTTCCTGTAACAATTATTGAAAATCTTTCCTTTTCGACTACTCTGAAATGTCTCTATTGTTGTATACTAAACTATCATGTATCCTTCCCTAATATCTCTTCATATAGGAAGCATCCCAGATTTCCCCTCCAACTTCATAAAACTCAGAGTGAACATTTAAAGTTTTTCCCTCTTCATTATTATCCTTCCAAAGTGTGATATATTAGACTTGTTGCTGTTGTCATTAAGTGCCCTTAATTTGGTTCCAACTCATATTGAACCTGTATAGGGTATCCAAGGATAGGGTTGTGGATTTGAACTTTTGACCTTGCAATTAGCAGTCCAGTGCTTATCGTACAGCATAACACCAGTTAGGCCAGGAGCAGACTGGAACAGACCATCAATTACTCATATGCAAATTCAAACTGAAGCTGAAGAAACTGAAAACAAGAGAGCCAAAATATTACCTTGAATACATCCCACATGAATTTAGGGACCATCTGAAGAACAGATTTGATACATTAAAACTAAAGACTAAAGACCAGAAGC
>NW_006408891.1:1245812-1253302 GCF_000296735.1 Chrysochloris asiatica | reverse complement strand
GTTATTTACAATAATTTTTGTTTCCTAACTTTCATGGATACATGGTACAAAACAAACACATGGTCAAGGAGTTAGTGAAATGTCAAATTTCAGCAAAACTAAGATGCACATTTAGAAGGAAGGACACAAAATACAGCTATGAAATGCATTTAGCAAAGACAATTAAATTGACAGTAATTGTCTGGGAAGGACCAGAACTGTCTACTTATAGACAAGAATCAGATTGATTTAATTTTCCTATGAGTTTATCATAATATTAAAACTGTGGTCTTTACTTGTGGGTCACACAGATTTATAGGAGCTTTCATGGTTAGTGATTGCTTCT
This sequence comes from Chrysochloris asiatica, assembly GCF_000296735.1. NCBI lineage: Eukaryota > Metazoa > Chordata > Mammalia > Afrosoricida > Chrysochloridae > Chrysochloris > Chrysochloris asiatica. The sequence continues at coordinate 1,252,977 of NW_006408891.1, read as the reverse complement.
GAAAGCCAGTGAAAAAGCAACATTATGTAGGTGCAGAGCACTGTTTAGAAAACTTTAATTTAGAGTCCAGCACCAGCAATTTTTTTCTGTGATCTTGAGCAAGTCATTCAGTTTCTGTGAACCTCTATATTTTTCTGTAAAAAGGAATTAGAAATACAATTTTTAACCTTACAGAGTTTGATTAAGTGAGAAATCATGAGAGTGTTCAGTACATTGTACACATAAAATAAATGTTAGTTAATATAAATTGTCCTTCCCAATGTCATTTCTTGGTCATATATTTTACTTCCTATTTTTAAATAATGTATTTATTGTTGTTGTCAAGAATACACACAGCATAACATACACCAGTTCAACTATTTTTACCTCTACACTAACTTTCTTGTTTAACGGTAAACTTTAAGCATTTTGTTTCTTTAAAAAGTAAATGCTGTTGTTAGGTACCATTGAGTCAGTTTCATGCATAGTACAACAGACCAAGACACTGTCCTGTCCTGCAGCGTCCTCACTATTAGTGTTATGTTTGAGCCTGTTGTTGCTTTATGGCACCAGTCCATCTTATTGAGGATATTCCACTTTTTGTCCTTTACCATCCACTTTACCATACATGATGTCCTTCTGCAGGAACTGGTCCTTTCCAAAGTGTGAGAGATCATGTCTTGCCATCCACACTTTCAAGGTGCATTATGGCTGTATTTCTTCCAAGATAAACATTTTGTTCCTTGGCAGTCCATAGTATTTTCAACATGTTTCACCAACACCATAACTCAAATGCGTCTATTCTTTGCTCTTACTTATTCATTGTCCAACTTTCACATGCATATGAGGCAATTTAAATGGAAAATTGTAGTTTTCTTCATTGATTTGTCATGATATTCCTTTATTAGATGTATGAATACTAATATTTTTTTCCTCCCTAGACAACAAGTAAGCGAGCAGCCTCAGTCTGCTTCTTTTGTTCCACCAGAGATGCTCACACCATCAGGCTACATAGGACAATTTTTTCAACCAGCATCCAACCCGGATTATTATTCAGAATCTTCTTGCATTGACAGTTTTGATGAAGAGCCTCCTTTACTAGAAGATAAGTTAAGGAAGTGTTATTAATTTTCGTATAGCCTGAAGAATAATAGCAATAATCAGCCCCTAATGTGTGCTGTCAGCCTGCTGTGTACTGTGCTTTTTGCATGTTTGTACCACATATAAATGAGGTTTCACCAAAGGGAGACACTTAAACCACTGGAGGTTTGCTGCATGCTTGCATGGAGCAAATTGATAGTAGCTGTGTTATTGATACAACATTGCTGCTTTTATTAAATATTTTTTTTCCACTCAAATTTGGACAAACTGGACATGTGTAGACAACAGTGAAGACGTTTTAGAAAAAATGTTGTTTCAAAGTAATCATCCCTTCCTCTCAGTTAATGAAGCATTTTATAACAGCATATATTAAGTTGGTAGTTTCTGTTATGTTTGCCTAGGAGACAAAAGAAGGTTGTTTCTCTATTAGTATTTGTTTTTGTCATGCAGACAAGGCTTTTTTTAAAAATTCTTAGCGCCTGTGGAACTTCTCCTCCTACCTAGTCATGACTGGGAAGGGAGGAATGTGATTATTGTTCATTGTACTACTGTTATTGTTAAGAGCTGTCAAGTCAGTTCCAACTCATAGTGACCCTGTATAGGGTTTCCAAGGAGCGGCTGGTGGATTTGAACCACTGACCTTGCAGCTCAAACTGATCTTGTAGCCCAGTGCATTATCCTGTGGTGCCATACCAGGACTCCAAGAAATCGGGAACCTTTACAGTAGTAAGTCCTCAGGATGTTTCAGGGAGATTACATTAATTGATTTTTCATTTTTTAAATTTCCAGTCACCTTGTATCTGCTGCATTTGCTCTGAAATAATGTCAACATGGTGCTGCAAGTAAAGTCGTTAGAAAATTAAAACTCAAGTAGGCTAAATTTTGTGAGTCAAGGAAAAATGGCAGTTTTGGTGGTTGCTCGTCACCAAGTTGGTTCTGACTCATAATGATCCTATATAGGGTTTTCAAGACAGTAAATCTTAACTGGAGTAGAAAGCCTCAACTTTCTCTCACAGAACAATGTTGTTGTTGTTGTTATGTGCCGTGGAGTCGGTTCCGATTCAAAGCGACCCTGTACAGGGTTTCTGAGGCTGTAAATATTTACAGGAGCAGAAATCTTCATCTTTCTCCCGCGGAACAGCTGGTAGTTTCGAACTGCTGACTGTGAGGTTAGCAGCCCGATTCGTAACCACTACGCTACCAGAGCTCCTTTCACAGAACAATAGGTAGATTCAAACTACTGACCTTGCAGTAAGCAGCCCAGCTCATAATCCACTATGCTACCAGGCGTCCTTCAAGGAAATTTACAGGTTAATATTCTCACAATTACTTTCTTTGTAGTCCAGTGAAAAAGAATAGATGAAAATCTCCATCAGGACATTGAAAGATCACTGTTTGTCTTATATGAACATAGTCAATCACCTTTCATTATAACTAAGTCTTCTTTCCTTACTTTAAATATTAAAAAAAAAAGCAAAGATTTAAGCCATTCAGAAAAGCACAAAATATAGTTCATTGACTCTTTAGAAGCCAGTTAAATAATTGTACCAGTTATGTTTAATTGATTCTATTTTGACATTAATAGCAAACACCTGAATGCTATAACATAGTCTCATTAAACATTTTCTTTGACTTCACTAACATCTCCACTTTTTCAAAAAAGCTAATCGTTTTCTAATTATAATAGTATTTCATAATGAATCTGTATTCGTTACATAAAGTATGCCTCCTACCTGTCTCTGACTCAGAGCAACCCTACAACAGAATGAAACAGTGCACTGTTGTCCACCATCCTTTCCCGTATATGTTTAAGTCCATTGTTGCAGCTACAGTATCAGTACACCTAGTTGACTGCCTTCCTCTCTTTGATGACCCTCAACTTTACCAAGCATCATGTCCTTCTCCAGAGACAACTGATAACATGCCCAAAATACATGAGATAAAGTCTCAGCATCTTTACTTTTAAGGAGACTACTGGTTGTATTTCTTCTAAGATAGATTTGTTGGTTTTTCTGGAAGTCCATGGTATTATGACTATTCTTCAACAACACTACAATTAAATGTAACAATTCTTCCTCTGTCTTCTTTTTTCATTGTCCAGCTTTCACATGTATAAGAGGTCATTGAAATTATTATGGCTTGGATCAGAGGCACGTTGGTCCTCAAAGTGACATCTTTGATCTTTCATACTTTTAAAGAGGTATTGTGCAGCAGATTTGCCCAATGCAATACATCCTTTGGTTTCTAGACAGCTGCTTTCATGAGTGTTGATTGTGGATCTATGTAAAATAAAATCCTTTACAACTTCAGTCTTTTCTCAATTAATCATGACATTTGTTGGTTAAGCTGTGAGGATTTTTGTTTTCTTTATGTTGAATTGTAATCCATACTGATGACTGTATTCTTTGATCTTCATCAGTAAATGTTTCAAATTCTCTTCATTTCTAGCAAGCAAGACTGTGTTATCTGCATATCAGAGGCTGTTAATGAAACTTCTTCCAATCCTGATGCAGTATTCTTCTTCATAAATACAAGTCTTCTCAGATACTTCACTTAGCATAAAAATTAAATAATATGGTTAAATGATACAACCCTGATGCACAGATTTTTAAATTATAAACAATGCAGTATTATTTCCTTGTTCAGTTGGAAAAATTGTCTCTTAATGTGTTCTATGTATTCAGGTTCTGCACTAACACAATGAAGTGTTTGGAAATCCACATTTCCCCAATATTATCCATAGTTTGCTATGATCCACACAGTCAAATGCCTTTGCATAGTCAATAAAACACAAGCAAACAAGGCCAGGGACAGACTGTAGAACAGACCATTAAATTGCTCATATACTGAAGTTGAAGAAAATTAAAACAAGTCCACGATAGCCAAAAATGACCTTGACCATATCCCAGATTTGATGCAGTAAATGTTAATAACCAAAGGCCAGAAGAGCTGTGGGATGACATCAAGAATATCATATAGGAAGAAAACAAAAGGTCATTAAAGGGACAATAAAGAAAGAAAAGGTCAAAATGGATGGCAAAAAAATGAAACTTGCTCTCCAGTGTAGAGATGCTAAAGCAAATGGAAGAAATGAAGAACTGAAACAGATGAACAGAGAATATCATAGGGCAGCTCTAGAAATAAAAGTCAAGTATTATAATGAAATGTGCAAAGACTGGAGTTAGAAAACCAACGGGGGAAGAACATGTTTAACATTTCTCAAACTAGAAGGACTGAAGGAAAATTCAAACCTAGACTTACAATATTGAAAGATCACGTAGTGGTTATAAATCGGGCTGGGAACCTCAGGGACTGCTGTTCGAAACTACCAGCTGCTCTGCAGGAGAAAGATGAGGCTTTCTGCTCCCGTAAAGATTTACAGCCTCAGAAACCCTGTCCAGGGTTGCTATGAGTAGGAACCGACTCCATGGCACATAACAACAACAATGGGCTAAAAAATTTTTTAAAAAAATATTCCTGCACAGCAAACCCTCCAGCTGCTCCTTAATTGTATACAGAATTGCTATGAGTCAGAACCAACTTGATGGCACTTAGCAACAACAACCACAATGGGCAAAATATTGAGTGATGCAAAAAAAGCATCAAAAGAAGATGGAAGATTTAGACAAAGTTGCTTTTACTGAAAGAAATAATTGATGATCAACTATTTCAAGAAGTAGCATATGATCATGAACCTATGGTACTGAAGGAAGAAATCCAAACTACACAGAAGGTATTGGCATAAAACAAGCCTCCATTAATTGACAGAATACAAATTGAAATCTTTTTAACAGATAGATGCAGCACTGGTGGCACTCAGTCATCTATATGAAGAAATTTGGAAGATCGCTACCTGATACACCAATTGAATGAGATCCATATTTATGGCCATTCAATAGAGAGGTGATCCTATGGAATGTGGAAATCATCAAACAATATCACGTTCAAGTAAAATTTTGATGAAGATAATAAAAAAACAACCGCAACAGTACATCAACAGGAAATTGCCAGAAACTCAAGTAGGATTCAGAAATAGATGTGGAACTAGGGCTATCATTGCTGACATCAGAGAGGTCTTGGCTAAAAGCAGAGAACACCAGATGTTTACTTGTTCGTATTGACTATGCAAAGGCTTTTGACTGTGTGGATCATGACAAGCTATGGAAAACCTTACAAAGAATGGGTATTTCAGAACACTTGATTGTGCTCATGAGGAAACTGTACACAGGCTAAAAGGCAGTTGTTAGAACAGAACAAGGGGATACTGAATAGTTTAAAATTAGGAAAGGTCTGTGTCAGGGCTTTATTATTTCATCATATTTATTCAATCTTTATGCAGAGCAAATAATTCAAGAAGCTGGATTATATGAAGAAGAGCATAGCATCAAAATTGGAGGAAGACTCATTGACAATCTGCGATATGCAGATGATGCACATTGCTTGCTGAAAGCAAAGAGGACTTAAAATACATACTGATGAAGATCAAAGACAACAGCCTTCAATATGGATTGTGCCTCAGTGTAAAGAAACCAAAAATCCTGTCAATTTGACCAGTAAATAACATTGTGATAAGTGTACAAAAGATTGAAGTTTTCAAAGACTTCATTTTGCTTGGATCCACAGTTAAGACTCATGGAAACAGCACTCAAGAAATCAAACAATGTATTGTATTAGGCAAATCTGCTGCACAAGACTCTTTAAAGTGTTCATGACCAAAGATGTTAGTTTGAGGACTAAGTTTAATTGACCCAAGGCATGATATTTCTAATAGCCTCATATGCATGTGAAAGTTGTACAATGAATACAGAAACCCATAGAAGTGATGCATTTGAATTATTTTGTTGGAGGAGAATATTGAAAGTGCCATGGACTCCTAGAAGAACAAACAAACTTATATTGAAAGAAATACAACCAGAATGCTCCTTAGATGAATGGGTGGAGAGACTTTGCCTCTCAGACTTTAAACATATTATCAAGAGGAACCAGTCCTTGGAGAGGGACATTATACTTGATAAAGTGGAAGGTCATGCTATGGATATAAATATCTGGTTACTTTCCCAATTAAATTATATCACAAGCATTCTTTAGTCATTAAATATTATTAGAACATATGTATATTCAAAGTTTTAGTATATGATATAATGAACACTAGTGGCATAGTTATTAAAGAGCATAGTCACTAAACAAAAGGTCAGGGGTTTGAACTCACCAGCTGCTATGCAGGAGAATGATGTTGCAGTGGTTTTCCATAAGGATTTATACCCTGGGAACCCTGTGATGCAGTCAATCATATAAAATATCATATAAAAGTATCGTGATTTAAGCACACTCTAAAGTGTTTCTATCATGATAATGATGTTCCTTATAGTAAAAAAAAATATGCTTTGGTAAACATCATAAGAAGCAACCTTTGATCTGTATAGAGCCTATCATTTGGGTGGATCCATAACACTGGGATTACTGAATCAAAGTGTAGTCTCACTGTCCAAGTGACCTCAATAAAAGATGAGAAAGATGAGGCTTTCTACTCCCGTAAAGATTTACACCCTCGGAAACCCTGTACAGGGTCGCTATGGGTCGGACCCGACTCGATGGCACTTAACAACAACAACAACTATCCCCTCATAGTAGAACATGAGATATCTGGATATATTTTTAATATATTTATAGATTGCTTCTGTTTTTCCTATTTATTGTGTTCTTTTAAAAAATTTCTTATTGAAACCTAAAGAGTGTTTCTCTTTTTGTTTATTTTTAGGAATACTTATATAGTAAAAATATAGGAAGGAGCTCTGGTAGCCTAGTGGTTAAGAATTGGGCTTCCAACCTCAAGGTCAGCAGTTTGAAACTACCAGCCGTTCCATGGGAGAAAGATGAGGCTTTCTGCTTCTGTAAAGATTTACAGCTTTGGAAACCTTGTGCAGGGTCACTATGAGTCGGAGCCGACTCCATGGTACTTTGCAACAAAAGCAACCATATAGTAAGAATATTAGCTATTGTCTTGGAATATTATTTACAAATTTATCTCTTAGATTTTGTTTTTCATCTAATTTGAATATAAGATTTTAGGCATTTTTGTTATTTT
>NW_006408891.1:1236378-1242882 GCF_000296735.1 Chrysochloris asiatica | reverse complement strand
TCACTGGAGAAGGATATCATGTTTGGTAAGTTGTAGGGTCAGAGAAAAAGAGGAAGACCCCCATCGAGATGGATTGGCCAAGTGGCAGCAGCATCAATGGACTCAAGCGTGGCAACAGTAGTGAGGTTGACCCAGGATCAGGCAGTAATTTGTTCTGCTGTGTGTAAGGTTGCTATGAGTTGGTACTGACTTGATGGCGCATAACAACAACAACAATATGCATTTATCTTTTGAATCCATGAACTGTATACACTTCTCCAACATATACTTATCCTTGGGTGTCTTTGTCAAGGCCTGAAGTCTTATCTATCTTATAACCATAGACATAATTTTAAGATGAGTTGGCAAGTGACATTTGCTGGATTTTATTGAGAGATTGAGAAATAGCCTATAAAATTATAACTGTTACCAACATTCCTTGAACAAAAGTATGCTATTTGAAAATGTGCTTATTTCTTACATGTCTTATATTCTAAAACATTGATAATAACGTTTGCTATTTAATAATGTATGATACATATGTTACCAAATGCATCTTGAAGAAGAATCATCAATTCAAGACTGTCAGAACAAAAAAAAATTACTGTAATATTTTATATTTTGCATTTGTGGCATAATATCACATTCATATTGAAAGGTCAATACCACACTTTCAAAGGAAATCAAGATTCACTTTTATAGTATGATGGCACATGCTATAAAAGTTCCACTTGGTCCTACAGGGTCACTATGAGTTGGAATTGATTCACCTGCAATGAGTATATATCATATATACACTTTACTACCACTAGATGACAGCAAAGCAATACATTCATAATCACAGAAGTTTCTTCTATTATTTTGTGTAATAAGATTTTGCATTGTTGTTGTTAATAAGTGCTGTTGACTCGGTTCCGACTCATAGCAGCACTATATTGCATTTCTGAAGACTAAAATTAATAAATGCTTATAATCTCTTTTACATATTTTATCATAGTAACCAAACCAAAAAAAAAAAAAAAAAAAACAAGCCAAACACCATCAACTTGACTATGATTCATAGCTGTGTTTGAGGATGTAAATCTTTATGAGCAGAAAATCTCATCTTTCTCCCAGGAAGAAGCTGGTAGTGTTGAACTTCAGGTTAGCAGTCTAGTGCTGATTGTACAATACTACTAGGGCTCCGTTATAACAATAAGGTAAAATAAAATATTGTGGAAATGTATTTCTGTAGTAAACACACACAATTTTCTCCTCATAAAAATATTTAGTATATCTTGTGTTACAAATCGAACTGCTAACCTCAAGATCGGCAGTTCGAAACTACCAGCTATTCCACGGGAGAAAGATGAGACTTTCTGCTCCCATAAAGATTTACAGCCTCAGAAACCCTATGCAGGTTTGCTATGAGTGGGAACCAACTCTATGGCACGTAACAACCACTACTATGTTCATTCAAAGGATCCCTGGTGGTGTAGTGATTATATGGCTGAAATTTACCAGTGTCTCTGATAGAAAGAAAGATGTGGCAGTCTGCTTCCTAAAGATTACAGCCTTGGAAATCCTATGGGGCAAGTTATTCTCTCTAATAGGGATCCTGGTGTGGTACTGTAAGGTAACCATTGGACTGCTAACCACAAGTTTGCTGGTTCAAACTTTGTTCAAATTTGTTCAGAGACAAATTCATATTAGGTGGTCTTTCTCCTGGTGTGGTTCTGTAGGATCGGCACTGGACTGCTAACTACAAGGTCAGTAGTTCAAACCTTGGTCACTATGAGTCAAAACTGACTTGACAGACTTAACAATAACAAGAGGGTCACTATGAATCACAGTTGATAGATGGAAGTGAGCTGGATTTTTATTTTTGGTGTGCTCATTCACTGTTTCATGAATCAATACAGGAACATTATGCTAGCAAATAAATGGTAGAAATCAGTAATAATGTTCCATAAAAAGCTTTCCATTGGAGTTACTTGAAGAATAATTATATATTTTTTTTTGAGGAAAAAGTGTCTTAAATCAAAGACTACTTTATTGTGGCAAAAACAGGAAGCATACTGTTAGTATAATTATCAAAACTGAATGCAAAGTTAGAATGCAACATAAGCCACTGGCAAAATTAGCTTAACATATGTTATTGTTGTTAAGTGCCATTGGGTCAGTTTCAACCCATAGAGACTCTGTATAGGGTTTCTGAGGAGCTGCTGGTGAGCTTGAACCACTGACCTTGCAGTTCAAACCAATTTTGCAGTCCAGCGCATTAACACACAGCGCCACACTAGGACTCCAACTTAACATACAGAGAACTTAATATTTAAAATAATCTGCATTAGACATTTTAACCTTATCATAAACTTGGTAAATTGCTCATAATCTCCAAAGTGTACAGTCATTAAAAATGTGTACACTTTGAGAATACAGGATGAAATATGAAACTTGAAATTTATTTGTTCACTGTTAATGAGTCAAGTTCTTTCCTTTCAAGCTTGGGAAAGTGGATGTAAATTTGTGCATGAAATACTGCAAAATGCCTTTTCTCTTTCAGATCAGACCAATGTTGAGTAACCCTCTGAAAATTTCTGGGTCTGTCCTAGAGCAAATCTTCTCTGCATTTTGAGGATTATTAAAATCCCATAATGCATCCTGCATATAGAATTTCAGCTTTGCAGGATATGAATGTGGTATATACCACTATAAAAGATGTTCTGCTGTACTTTGTATCTGACCAAGGAGAACTGAAAGCTGAGAACGTAAATCTGAATGCTACCTACAAAATAATTGCAGAAAAACAGTCCTTCGTATGGAAGTATTAGATTCAATTAGAGAAAAAAAAATCAAAACAATATGTGATTAGATGCACATTGACTAAACCATAATTACATGTAACTTTTCAAATGATTCCTCTGGAAATTTATTTTCTTCTGGCTTTGAAGCACAGTGTTATGGTGGTTAAAGGATTAGGTTCTGGAATAAGACTGTCAGATGTTGAAACCTATACTTTAGAGTTGGTCCCTTATTTTGGAAATGGATTTCTTGACCTTTCTTCCTAATCTAGCTTTATCTGGAAGCTCAGCTGAAATGTGTTAGCAATGTAAAGCTTCCACTGACAGATGTGTGGGGGCTGCAGTTGAGGTTTATTGGCCAGGAACCTCACCCTACTTTCCCACACGGAAGGTGAGGATTCCACCTCTGAGCTCAATACCAAACTCAAACTCACTGCTGCCAAGACAATTCTGACTCATAATGGCCCTATAGGACAGAGCAGAACTGTCCCATAGGGTTTCCAAAGCTATAACTCTGTTATGGAAACTGACTGTCACTTCTTTTTCCCACGGAGCGGCTGGTGGGTTTAAATAGCCAAACTTTGGGTTAGCAGTCGAGCACTTTAGTCACTGCACCAGCAGGGTTCTATCACGGAACCATCATTTCCTCCCATTTCTGTGTTGCTGTTGCTGCTGTGTGTGGTAGAGGCGGATCTGACTCATAGTGACCATGTATACAGTTTCTGAGGCCCTACATTTTTACAGGAACCCGAAACCTTGCTTTTCTCCTGCAGAGCGACTGGCAGATTCGAACTGCTGACCTTGTGATTAGCAGTCCAGATTGTAACCCACTCCACTACCAGAGCTCCTTATTTCTGTGTTGTTATTGTTGTTGTGAAGTGCCATCGAGTTGGTTCCGACTCATAGCAATCCAGTATAGGGTTTCCAAGGAGCAGCTGGTGAGCTTGAACCGCCGACTTTGCCCTTCGAATGGGTGATTTTGTTTGTTTTCTTTATGGAGCAGAATCTAGCAGAGGGATCTGTGAAGCAGAGGTGAGAATCCTTTGGGTAGGCAGTCGTATAAAATAAAATTAGAAATGCGTTTTATCAGTTTGGACTCATGGCACTGAGCCCCTTTGATTTTGGCTAACTCATTCTAACACCACCACTCATAAAAGGGGATGGTTAACTGTTCTCAGGGACTTAATAATCTTTAATGGCACAGACTCAACCACATACTCTTGATGCACTGACCTTATAAAAGCATGTATGGACATTATGATAACATTGACGGTGAGAGAGCCGTCCCCTTTCCTCCTCCGTTGAGTTTCAAGCAGCTAGCATAAAATTGTTCTTCTCATACTATGGTGGAAGTAAATCCCTAGAGCAGGCCAAGTATCTTTAGATAGTGTTGCTAATTGAAACAGTTTGAGATGACAAGATTTCACAAGATAAGCGATTGAAAATATGGGGAAAGGATATTTAAATGGGCAGTAAGAGAGGACTTTGGATCTTTTAGATAAAATTTTATTTTATTATTTTACTGTGCAATACCTATGTCTAAATTTTTAAGTAGGTCCTAAGTTTGTGTTTGTTACACAAGGCAAGGAATTCTTTTCTTAATGGAAATGTTACCTTTAAAATTTCTTTTTGGGAACAAACAACTACTTGTTCAAAACTTTAGCTATTATATGTTACATTGATCTTTAGTTCTCAGGAGAAAGATGAAGCTTTCTGTTCCCACAAAGACTTAAGTCTCAGAAACACCTATATAGGATCGCTATCAGTCAGAACTGGTCTGAAGGCACTTTACAGCAACAACAGAAGATCTTAGTTATTTTTCATTTTTCTTACCAGTCGCCATTAAATTGATTTGCTTATGTTGACCCTATATGGGACACAATAGGAATACAGTCCATAGGGTTTTCAGGAACTAATTTTTTAGAATAGATTGCCAGGATTTTCTTTCAAGGCACCTCTGGGTAGACTGAAACCTTCAATCTTCCAGTTTGCTAGTGAGTGTATTAATAGTTTGTTCCACTCAAGAACTCAAAATAAGATCACACTTAATTTAAAATAATTGTTATTTATATTATCTCTTTTCTTTCCCTTTTGCAGAACTTGGAATCAATTTTGATCACATCTGGCAAAAAACATTGACAGTGTTAAACCCACTGAAGCCAGCAGATGGCAGCATTATGAATGAAACCGACCTCACTGGTCCCATCCTTTTTTGCCTTGCCCTGGGAGCCACTTTGCTTATGGTAATGAACAGCAGACAGCAAACCCCATATTTTAATCTTATCCTTTTCAGCTTCAATGTTGAAGAGATCTTTGTAAACACAATAGAAAGTATATTATATAGAATAGAAATTTCTCAACTCAAGACTTCATTTTTGGTGAAAGAAACATTTAATTTCACATGGTGACAAAAAGAAACTACCTTCATGAATTATAAAATGATCAATTTAAATTAGATTTTAAAACTCCAGTAAGATTTTTACTAGAACAATCCATTTTGTTACTTAATCTTCATTTTGTTATTTAGAAAAATTGTCAGTGTGGAATAGTTGAAAGAATACTTGGGCTTGGGCTATATAAGGCAGTTTCCTTGCTTGTATTCTTTGAGATTTCTACTCATCTGTGACACTGGTTTAGTCTTTTCTCTTCTTTGTTCCTCACTTTTTTGATAGGGTGTATCCCAAGAGTATTTCTAACATTCTGTGAGATATGAGCTGGATTCCCTTATTGCTGCTCAGACTAATGTGACTAAATTGATTTGCAATTATAACATAATTTATTTATTCAATATCTTTTGTTATCCTCCCTGTTAGTTTTCTGCTTCATGAAGGCATTTCTTCTTGATGCAACCATTTAAAATTATTTATTTATTTTGTGTGTGTGTGTGTAGTTCATGCTTCAGGATGAATTCTCTAGAAAAGCAAAAACAGTGAAGTTTTCTATATAACATATATATATATGCTGTTGTTTAGTATCGGTGAGTAAGAACCTACTCATAGCAACCCTGTAAATTGTTTCTGAGGACTGGTTGGTGGGTCTGAACCTCCGACCTTGTGGTTCAAACGTAACTTCCGGTCTAGTGCTAATCCTACATATATATAGGAAACCCTGCAGTGGGTCGCTATGAGTTGATACCCTATGCACAGCAGAACAAAACACTGCCTGGTCCTGTGCAAACCTCATAATTGTTGATATGTTTGCGACCATTGCTGCTGCCACTGTGGCAATCCATCTCATTGGGAATCTTTCTTTTTATGTGATGCTCCACTTTACCAAGCAGTCCCCTCTAGGGACTGGTCCCTCCTGATAATATATCCAACCTATGAGAGACGAGGTCTGGCCATGGTGACTTTCAAGGAGTATTCTGGCTGTACTTCTTCCAACACAGATTTGTTTGTTATGTTGGCAGTCCGGGGTACTTTTAATATTCTCCTTCAAATGCATCTATTCTTCTACATTCTTCCTTATTCACTGTCCAATTTTTACATGCATATGAGGTTGTTGAAAATAGCATGGCTTGGATCAGGAGCACATTTGACCGGAAACTGATATCTTTGCTTGCGAGGTTCTTCTGCATCAGAGTTGCCTGATACATAATTTGATTTCTTGACTGCTGCTTCTGTGAGTGTTGATCAAAATGAAGTCTTTGACAACTTCAGTCTTTTCTCCCTTTATATTAATGTAGTTGATTGGTCCAGTAGTGAAAATTTTTGTTTTCTAGCCATTGAAGTACAGCCCTTAC
>NW_006408891.1:1228696-1229864 GCF_000296735.1 Chrysochloris asiatica | reverse complement strand
CTCAAGTTATCAGCATATGATAAACTGACAGAGGATTGGTGGTATGAACCACCTAGAGACACCTCAAGGGAAGTATTTATCATATACATTGCTATAAGTGTTGTTGTTGTTGTTGTCAGGTGCCATCGAGTCGGAACCGACTCATAGTGACCCCATACACAGCAGAATGAAACAATATCTAACAACACATTGTTGTTAGATATTGTTAATTCAGCTCCAACTCATAACAACCCTATGCACAACAGAACAAAACAAAACACAACCTGGTCTAAAATCTTCCTTGTATGCTATCAGTGGTAGTCAAAGTTATTTAAATAATCTTTTATTTTAATTTCAAAATCTGTACAGGCAAAGAACTCTTCATTGGTAGGGAGAAAAATGGATGTACCCTTAACTTTGCCACTATTGGGATCTTGAACTTTTTGCTGTTTATTTCTGGGTCTTATTTCTTCATTTTGAGAACAAATAGGGTTTAAATGATTCTTAAGACTTTTCTGAATCATTTTATGCCAACACTAACTTGGATATTATGATTAGATGTGATAACTTCAGAAGTGATTATGAGAAATATATAACACTAAGGCTATGTTGTACTGTGAGTTAATGTGCTGGACTGCAAAGTCTGTTTGAACTAAAGGGTCCGCAGTTCAAACTCACCAGCCACTCCTCAGAAACCCTGTACAGGTTCACTATGGGTCAGAACTGACTCAAAGGCACTTACCAACAATGACAAGGACAAACTAAAATAGAAAAACTAACTCCAAACAATCCTCAAAAAACCCCCCAAACCCACTTGAATATTACTTGAAGTAAGAATTAACTCGAAATCCAGTTGGAGCTAGGTTAACTCTTCCTGACATATCTAGAATTCAAATATATGGATTGATTTTATGAAATGGTATACACTTTCTTTAAGAATCAAAGCAACTCACCAATAAATAACATTGTTATCAATGGAGAAAAGATTGAAGTTGTCAAGGCCTTCGTTCTTCTTGGATCAACTATCAAAACTCATGGAAGCAGCAGTCAAGAGATCAAACAACGTATTGCATTAGGCAAATCTGCTGTACAAGACATTTTTAAAGTGTTGAAGAGCAAAGATGTCAGCTTGAAGACTAAGGTGTGCCTGACCCAAGCCATGGTATTTTCAATAACCTCATATACATGT
>NW_006408891.1:1224427-1228286 GCF_000296735.1 Chrysochloris asiatica | reverse complement strand
ATGGCACCTAACAACAACAATAGGTTTTCTACTGGAGAAGGCATAACTAAATTCTGAAGCAGCATCTAGATTTATTCATTATATCCTGAGATGAAACGTTCAAAGTCACACACTCATTTTTTAATTTATTTATGTTGATACATGAAATAATATCTTTTAGTGGGCTTTCTGCAGGTCAAAGGAAGCCAACTAAAGAGAATACCTTCAAGCACTTATTATAAATTTAATTTTACTTATTCTTACCTTTGCCCTAATTATTTTCACTCTTAACATTGCAAAGATAAGTGGTTTAAAACTCTTTCTTTTTATTTATTTATTTTCTTGTAGAATTAAGAATATGATCCTGGATAATGGATATTCTTGACTAATAATATAAAAGTATAATCAGAAGTATAAAAAGTATTTTGAATCAAGACTTGGTAATAAGGGTAATAGGGAAGTATACTGAGGAATTTTGAGGTAAAAGCTCAGTATTTAGTATAAAAATTTTGAGGTCATAAACTCTTATAACTTAAAACAAATAAAAAATGGCGGTCCCTTAACAAATAGAATTATAAGTTAAATTGGAAAACCTAACAAATTCAAAGACCACAGCATTCAGCATGAGTTGCACTTCAGTGTAAAGAAATATAAAAATCCTCACAACTGGACCAAGATATAATAAGTAAAGATTGAAGTTGTCAAAGACTTCGTTTTGCTTGGGTACACTGTCGACACTGTAGAAACAGCAGTCAAATCATTAGGCAAGTCTGCTGCACAAGACCTCTTTGTTCAAGAGCAAAGATGTCAGTTTGAGGACTAAGGTGCCCCTGACCCAAGTTGTGGTATTTTCAGTAGCTTTATATGCATGTGAAAGTTGGACAGTGAATATGGAAGACTGTAGAAGGACAGATGCATTTGAGTTATGGTCTTGGAGAAAAATATTAAAAGTACCAGGTGTTGCTAGAACAAACAAATCTGTATTTGAAGTACAGTCAGAATTCTCTTTAGAAACCAGGAGGGCTAGACTTTGTCTCTCATACTTTAGACACATTATCAGGAGAGACCAGTCTCTGGAGTAGGACATCTCGCTAGATAAAATAGAGGGTCAGCACAAAAGAGGAAGACCCCTAATGAAATGGATTGGCACAGCGGCTGCAACAATAAGCCCAAATTGTGAGGATGGCACAGGACTAGGCAGTGTTTCATTCTGTTGTGCATAAGGTCACTATGAGTTAGAACTGACTTGATGGCACAAACAAAACAACAACAAGAAAAAGAAGTCATTTACCAGTATGGAAACATGCAACTTTACTTCAAAATGACCTCCCTATTTTCCACCACATTCTTAAAACTGCCTTTTGGGATTAGGAGGTTCCAGTTATGTGTCCTCCAGATGTAAGAGTTGTCTTTCACCATTACAACAAGCAGTACCTCAGACTATTTCCATCTAATTAAAATAATAAGCAGAATGCTTCTCTAGTACATGAAATTGACTTTTAAATTATTTTCTAAGGTGGAGCAAATCCACCCAACAGAACCATGCATGACTGATTTTATGTATTTATTTTTTCAGCCTGCCCATGATTAGCTCTATTCTATAGAATAGTCAGAGAATTCAAAAACACTCAATGACAATTATCCAAAGCTGTTTGAGGACAGAATTCTGACAGCATAGCCCAGGGATATTTTGTAAAAGCTCTTAGTAGTTACCAACCTCTCCAACTATATAGGAAGAAGAATACAAAATAGCTGGACGTTTTTCAATAACATTGAAATGATCATAACATTCTTCGTTACCCTTGTTGTTTACTGCCATCAAGTTGGTTCCAACTCATAGCAACCCTGTATAGTATCGGCAGGTGGGTTTGGACCTGTGGTTACCAGTCCACTGCTTATCCTACAGTGCCAAACCAGGACTTTGCCTTCATTACCCTTGTTGCTGTTAAGTGCCATCAAGATGGTTCAACTCATAGTGACCCTATATAGGGTTTGTGAGGACCAGCTGGTGAATTTGAACTACCAACCTTGTAATTCAAACCGACCCTGCAGTACAATGCATTAGTCTACAATGCCACACCACACCAGGACTCATTATCCTTAATCACTTGCAAAATAACAATTTTTTTGAAGTTTTTATTGTGAATTGAGTGATAGTTACATGGGAGAACATCAGCTTTACATTCATTCTATTGTATTTTATTTCATTGCAATGATTACAATCCTCCAATCCCCTCCATGCATCATCATTCAACAGCATTTGCTTCCATTCCCTCTGTTTTTTGTTTTGATGTACATCAAAGCACTCAGGAATATATAACCATGCAAAATAACAATGTATTTAATTCTGTAAGACATAAGCACTTCCTGGATTACAGTCATGAGAAAGAAAAGTGATAGCTAAAAAGCCTCACTTAATCAATTTACCAGATCCCTCATTCATCTATACAATTCCTATGAAAATCAGTCAGTCTACTCACTTTTTATCTACAATTTCTAAACAGTTCAATGTAAACATAAAACATAAATACATTCTTTATTAAAGCTTCTCCAATAACAAATATTAAATTATACCTTGTTGAGTTGTGACTATCCCTGTATGAATTAATCAGATTATTTTATTTTTCAGTCTCTAGAGTCCTGGTGTTGCACTGTGGGTTAATGTATCAGACTGCAAAGTCATTTGAATTGCAAGGTCAGTGGTTCAAGCTCACCAGTCGCTCCTTGGAAACCCTGAAAAGGGTCACTATGGGTCGGAATCGGCTCGATAGCACTTAACAACAACAATAACAAGTGTCTTGTGGGTGATGGTTGTTTTTGAGTACCCCTCAGATTAGTGGCATACAGTGAGTACTACTAACTTCTTTTGTTGATCTCCCTTTTATGATTTGTAACTAGGTGGTTTATATAAATCAGCTTTTCACAAAATGTGTTTAATAAACCACTGAAAAATGAGTCTTTGTTCAAATAAGTTTGGGATGTTTTGGGTTAAATAAAGTCAAATAAGTATTGTAATTTTAGGACTATTGTTGTTATTAAGTGCCATTGAGTTGGTTCTGACCCATAGTGACCCTGAATAGGGTTTCCGAGGCTGTAAATCATTACGGGAGCAGAAAGCCTCATCTTTCTCCCACGGAGTAACTGGTACTTTCGAACTGCTGATCTTGAGGTTTGCAGGCCGATTCGTAACCACTACGCTACCAGAGCTACTCCTATAAAAGTAAAGGACCTGAACTTTAGAGATAGGCCATCTTGATTCAAATGTGAACTCTACCACTTAGAATTATATTACATTATATTATATTAACATCTCTTTTCCACAGTTTCTGCATGGGTTGTGTTGTTGTTGTTGTTAGGTGCCATCGAGTTGGTACTGACCCATAGTGACCTTATGCACAGCATAACGAACACCGCCTGATCCTGGGCCAACCTCATTACTGTTGCCACGCTTGAGTCCATGGATGCTGCCACTTGACAATCCATCTCGTTGGGGCCTTCCTCTTTTTCTCTGACCCTCCATCTTACCAAACATGCTATCCTTCTACAGTGACTGGTCCCTCCTGACAATATGTCCGAAGTATAAGAGACCAAGATAGGCCATCATGGCCTCCAGGGAGCACTCTGGCTGCACTTTTTCCAAAACAGATTTATTGGTTCTTTTGGCAGCCCATGGCACTTTCAATATTCTCCTCTAACACCATAACTCAAAAGTATCAATTCTTCTGCTGTCCAGCTTTCAAAACCATAACTCAAAAGCATCAATTCTTATTTACTGTCCAGCTTTCACATGCATATGAGGTTATTGAAAATACCATGGCTTGGGTCAGGCACACCTAAGTCCTCAAGCTGACATCTTTGCTCTTCAACACTTTAAAAAGGT
>NW_006408891.1:1218933-1222563 GCF_000296735.1 Chrysochloris asiatica | reverse complement strand
CTACTGATCCTTCTTCTTTGCTCCTAATCTTTGCATTCCACTCACCAGTAATGATCAATTTCATCTTGATTGCATGTTTGATCGATTTCAGATTGAAGAAATTGGTAGAATTCTTCTATTTCATCCTCCCTTGCTTTAGTGGTTGGTGTGTAAATTTGAATAATAGTGGTATTAACTGGGCTTCCTTGTAAGTGCATGAATATTATCCTATCACATACAGCGTTGCACCTCATGACTGATCTGGATATGTTCTTTTTGACAATGAATGCAACACCATTCCTCTTCAATTTATCATTCCTAGTGTAGTAAACCATGTGGTCATCAGATTCAAGATGGCCAATACCAGTCCATTTCAGCTAACTAATGCCTAAAATATCAATGTTTATATATTCCATTTCATATTTGACAACTTCCAATTTTCCGAGATTCATACTTTGTACATTCCATGTTCTGATTTTCAATGGATGTTTACAGCTGTTTCTCTTGATTTTGAACTGTGCCCCATCAGCTAATGAAGGTCTTGCAGGCTTTTTCTCTCACGACCTTTACTCCATTCATGTTATCAGGGTCAGTTCTACTTTGAGGAAGCAACTCTTCCCCTGTCACATTTTGAGTGCCTTCCAACTGAGGGGTCATTTTCCGGCACTATATCTGACAGTGTTTCTCTGCTATTCATAAGGTTTTCAGTGACTAAATATTCGGAAGTAGTTTGCCACTCTTTCTTCTTAGTCTACCTTTGTTTGGAAGCTCATCTGAAACCTGTCCACCACTGGTGACCCTGCTGGTATTTAAAATACCGGTGGCATAACTCTCAGAATCACAGCAACTCTCAAGCCACCACAGTGTGACAGACTGACAGACGAGTGGTGGCCGTTTGGTTTTAAGTGTAAACTGTCACTTTAAATTTCTCTTCATGGTAGAATTGATAAATAATGGTACCTACTTCATAACATTGTTTGGGTTAAATAAAGTAATATATTTGTAACACTCAGAATAGCTCTGACATAATGCTGCAGAAATTTGAGGACTAGGTTTAAATCTTTTATTCATTCATTCATTAAATAATGTAACAAATATTGGGGTAAAATACATTATCATATATGCCTTGTTCCCCTAATAAAACAATGCATGATAACAAATATAAAGCTATCAATATTTCATCTTTTTAGGGCATATTTTCCACATCCAATGTATAGTCAGAGGTATTTGTTTTTAGGATCTGAATTTATTTGCTAGTCAATGTTTTTTTTCTAGACCTCCCAGTCTCCTGATGATTTTGCTAATTAACATGTGGAACAACATTAGGCTAACTCTAAGGTGTGCTCTTTGCTCTCTTGACATCCTGATATTCTCTTGATGTTTATTGTGTGTTCATACTGTTTCTCCCCATTCTTACAGGCAGGAAAAGTTCAATTTGGTTATGTGTATGGCATGAGTGCCATTGGCTGCATTGGGATTCACACCTTACTGAACTTGATGAGCTCTGCAGAGGTGTCCTATGGCTGTGTGGCGAGTGTGCTTGGTTACTGCCTGCTCCCCATGGTCATCCTGTCCAGCTGTGCCATCTTTTTTTCACTTCAGTAAGTATCTGTGTGAACTAATTGACCCCACTTGCACAATTATCACAAAAGCTTGTCACACTGAGCAAAAGTTAACTTCTTTCTCATCAGTTGGGTGGTGGAATTCAGGAAAATATAGCTATTAGAAGTTTCACACAGATTCAGCAAAGTAGGTCAGTTTGGTCTCAGGTGTTGTTTCTAGTTTGATGATTAAAAAAATTAAACCAAGCTATCTCTAAAACTGGCACTTTTTAAAGCTGTCACATTCTTCAATGTGAACTATTGTCATGGGTAATGCAACAACTACAGAAAATTCACTTGTTTGATTTGATTTGATTTTGGAAGGCTGAATATATGGTAACAAACTGCTTCAACTCCCAGGCATTCTGTCTTCTAGGCTGGAAGTAACTTTCCTTTCTCAGCTGGATTCCTTGCAACACAGAATTCTCAGGAACCCTGATGAAGATGTTAGTACTTGAGAATGTTATGGCATACGTGCTAATCCATTTTTTTTCTTCCTTTACATAGTTTGTATTTATAATTCAAAACTATTAATAAGGATAAGAGATAGAAGTTTGTGTTGGGCATCTTCCCTGGACATAAACATGCTTCTACCACTTAGGCTGGAGAAAGGTTATCACATGCCATCTCTAAAAACCACTAGAAATAAATATTTCCCATCAGTGTTCATTATAAATCTATATGTAAAGTTTGAATTTTCTTATAGTTGGTCCAAGTCATAAGTAATTAAAACTACACTGCAAAATATATGAGGAGTTTACCAACGCCACTGATAAACATCTTAGCTAAACCTTTAATAACTTGTTTTGGTATGTTGTTTTTGTTGTAAAGTGCTATCCATTGGAGCATGTATAGGGTTTTCATGGAGCAGTTGGTGGGTTTGAACTGCCAACATTGTGGTTAGCAGTCCAGGACTGATCCAACAGCATGACACCAGAAATCCACAATTGCAGTATAATTTAATTACATAAAATTCTTGGTAATTAGAAATGTTTTTAATTTTTGTTTTAATGTGATCTCATTTTTAAACTAATATTTTTGAGATAGACTCAGAGCAAACATTTATGTTACATTGAAAAAGAGAACTATGACAGAAAATGGATACCTTGAATGTATAAAGATAATACGAGTGTTCTTTATATTTTTGAGTTCTATCGACGGCGCTTAACAACACCAAATCCATTGAAAATGTTCACACTTGTATTCATTCCCTTTAACAATCTGTTCCATATATTTTATTTTTTAATAAAGATATTTGAAAAGTTAGTACAGGATTTAGATTCTAAAATTCTATTTTGTTAGATACTTCTGCCAAGGAATATTATTGTGCTCTATCCTTTAAACTTTCCAAGTTTAAGCATTATTTTTAGAAAAGTTGAGATTTATACAATCTTAAATGATTCCTGGTGTGGCACTGCAGATTAATGGGCTGGACTGCAAAGTCAGTTTAAACTGCAAGGTCGATTGTTCAAGCTCACCAGCCACTCCTTGTAAACTCTATACTGGATCACTATGGATCGGAATCAACTGGGAGGCACTTAACAACAACAAATAACTCTTAAACCACTTGCCTGCTATTTTGTCATACTGTGGTGGTTAGTATGTTGCTGTGACGTGGGAAGCTATACCACTAATATTTAAATACCAAAGGGGTCAACAATGTCAGATAGATTTCAGCTGAGCTTCCAGACTAAGACACTAGGAAGGTGAGAGACAGACTACATCTGAATATTTAGTCACTGAAAACATTATGAACAGCAGTGAGAGACTGTCAGCACCAAAATATTGAATATTGAAACATTGATGAAGAACATCAGAATATTGTCAGATAAAGTGTCAGAAAATGAGCCCCTCACATTGGTTGTTGTTGTTAGGTGCCATTGATTTGGTACCGACTCATAGCAACCTTAGATCAGTAGAACAAAACACTGCCTAATCCTGGGCCAACCCCACTACTGTTGCCATGCTTGAGCCCATTGATGCTGCCACTTTGCCAATCCATCTCGCTGGGGGTCTTCCTCTTTTTCTCTGACCCTCCACCTTATAAAAC
>NW_006408891.1:1214950-1218523 GCF_000296735.1 Chrysochloris asiatica | reverse complement strand
CTTCAATCTTTTCTCTGTTGATAAGAATGTTGTTTATTGGTCCAGTGGTGAGGATTTTGGTTTTCTTTACATTGAGAGGCAATCCATACTGAAGGCTGTGCTCTTTGATCTTCATCAGTAAATCTTTTAACTCTTCTTCACTTTCAGCAAGCAAGGTTGTATAATCTGCATATCACAGTTTGTTAATGAGTCTTCCTCCAATCCTGATGCCACGTTTTTCTTCATATAACCCACTTTCTTAGATTATTTGCTCAGCATACAGGTTGAATAAGTATGGTGAAAGAATACTACCTTGTCACACAACTTTCTTAATTTTAAACCATTCAGTGTTCTCGTGGAAGACACTCAAAATGCGACTGGAAAAAGGTGTCTCCTCAAAGTAGAGTTGACCAAGATGACGTTAATGGAGTAAAGCTTTCGGGGCCCTCATTTGTTGATGGGGAACAACTCTAAATGAGGAGACAAAGCTATAACTGTCAATTAATAATCAGAATATGGAATGTACGAAGTATATATATCTAGGAAAATTAGAAGTTGTCAAAAATGAAATGGAACGTATAAATGTCAATATCCTAGGTGATGTTGTTGTTGTTGTTGTTGTTAAGTGCCATTAAGTTGGTTCCAACTTAATAGCAACCATATATAGAGTTTACAAGGAGCAGTTGGTAGGCTTGAACTGCTGACCTTGGGGTTCACAGTCCAGTGTTGATACTATATCACAACAGGTATCCATTAGGCATAGACTGATATTGACCATTTTGAATCCGACAACAGTGTAGTTTATTATGCTGGAAATTACAAATAGAATAGGAATGACATCACATTCTTCATCAAAAAGAATATTTCAGATCTGTCTTGATGTACAATGCTGTCTGTGATAAGCTAATATCCATACACCTACAAGGGAAACTAGTTAATACAACTATTACTCAAATCTATGCACCAATGCATCACTACAACTAGTGGTGATGAAACTGAAGAATTCTACCAACTGCTTCTTGAAGAACTGACGGATTCCAAATTGAAATCTTTCAGCAAACTGATGCAGCACTGGAGGCACTCACTCATCTATGTCAATAAATTTAGAAGACAACTACCTGGCCAACTGACTGGAAGAGATCCCTATTTGTGCACGTTCTAAAGAGAAGTGACCCAATGTCATGTGGAAACCATCGGACAATATCACTGATTCCATGAAAGTAAAGTTTTACTAAAGGTAATTCAAAAGTGGTTGCAACCATACATTGACAAAGAACTTCCAGAGGTTCAAGCTGGATTCAGAAGAGGATGTGCAATGAGGGATATCATTGCTAACATCAGATGGATGTTGGCTAAAAGCAGAATATACTAGAAAGATGTTTACCTGTGCTTTATTGACTATGCAAAGGCTTTGCCTTGTGTGGATCATGAAAAATTAAGGAAAACATTGCAAAGTATGATTATTCTGTAACACTTAATTGTATTCATGAAAAAATGTACGTAGACCAAGAGGAACTTATTCAAACAGAACAAGGGAACACTGAAATGTTTAAAATTAGGTTAGGTGTGTGTCAGGGTTGTATTCTTTCACCATATTTACTCAGTTTGTGCTATGCAAATAATTGGAGAAGCTGGGTTATATGAAGGAAAACATGGCATTAGGACTGAAGGAAGACTCGTTAACAATCTGTGATATTTAGATACAACCTTGCTTGCTGAAAGTGAAGAGGACTTAAAATACTTACTGATGAAGATCAAAGACCAGAACCTTTGGTATGAGTATATACTCACCACTAGAAAAATACTCACCACTAGACAAATAAACAACATCTATATAAATGGAGAAAAGATTGAAGTTGTCAAAGACTTTATTTTGTTTGGATCAACCATCAACACTCATGGAAGCAGCAGTCAATAAATCAAATGATGTATTGCATTAGGCAAATTTGCTGTATGAGATTATCTTTAAAGTGTTGAAGAGCAAAGATGTCAGTTTAAGGACTAAAGTGCACCTGATATTTTCAATAACTTCATATGCATGTGAAAGTTGAACAATGAATAAGGAAGACCACAGAACTGATACATTTGAGTTGTAGTATTGGAGGAGAATATGAAAGTACCGTGGACTGCCAAAAGACCAAACAGATCTGTGTTGCAAGAAGTAAAGCCAGAGTGCTCTTTGGAAGCCAGGATGGCTAAACCTCATCTCTAATACTTCAAAAATATTATCAGGAGAGACCAGTCTCTGGAGAAAGATATCATGTTTGGTATAGTGGTGGAAGGTCGGAGGAAAAAAGCGGAAGACCTCCAATGAGATGGATTGGCACTGTTGTGGCAGCAATAGGCTCAGATGTAGTAACATTTGTGAGGTTGGCCCAGGATGAGCATTGTTTCATTCTATTGTACCTAAGGTTGCTGTGAGTTGGTACCAGCTTGATGGCACCTAACGACAAGAACAACCAAATTCTTCAGTCTAAAATTAATTAAACATGCAATCAAGATGTATTGAAAATCACTGACAATTGGAATGCAAAGGTTGGAAAAAGAGGAAGGATCAATCATTAGAAAATATGGCCTTGGTGATAGCAATGATGCTGGAGATTGCATGATAGAATTTTACAAGAACATTGACCTCTTCAGTTCAAATACCTTTTTTAAAACAACATAAAAGACAACTATATGGACTTAATCAGATGGAATACACAAAAATCAATTTGACTTCATCAGTGGAAAACTCCTTAACATCAGCTGAAACAAGGCCAGAGGCAGACTGTGGAACAAAGCAAATTCACACTGAAGCTGAAGAAAGTAAAAGCCAAGTTCACGAAAGCCAAAATATGACCTTGAACATACCTTACCTGAATTTAGAGATCATCTGAAGAACAGATTTGATGTATTAGACACTAATGACCAAAGACCCAAAGAGTTGTGGGATGACATAAAGAACATCATACAGGAGAAAGCAAAAGGTCATTAACAAGATAAAAAAAGGAAAAGACCAAAATGGATGTCAGAAGAGACTCTGAAACTTGTTCTCCAGCATAGAGATGCTAAAGGAAATGGAAGAAATGAGGAGGTACAAAGCTGAACAGAAAATTTCAAAGATCAGCTCGAGAAGGTAAAGTCAAATATTACAACAAAATGGGCAAAGATCTGGAGTAAAAAACCAAAAGGGAAGAACACATTCTACATTTCTCAAGCTGAAAGAACTGAAGAAAATATTTAAGCTTCAACCTGCAATTTGAAGATTTTAACTTCAAAATATTGAATGATGTAGAAAGCATCCAAAAAAGATGGAAAGAATATACAAAGTCATGGTGCCAAAAAGAAATGGTTGATGGTCAACCATTTAAAGAGGTAGTCGAAGATCAACAGGTCAATGATTCTGAAGGAAGACGTTCAAGGTTCACTGAAGGCAAAGAACATGTCTCTGGTAATTTATGGAATACAGTTTGAAATTTTTCAACATACTGAAGCAGCACTGGACTCCCTCGCTTATCTATGCCAAGAAATTTGGAAGACAGCTACCCGGCCAACTGATTGGAAGAGACTCATATTTGTTGCCATTCCAAAGAGAGGTGGCCCAAAAGAATG
>NW_006408891.1:1210594-1214557 GCF_000296735.1 Chrysochloris asiatica | reverse complement strand
TATCATGACCTGCCAGAAGAACCAATACATGTTTCTTGGAAGAAATACAGCAAGAATGCTCCTTGGAGGCAATGATGGTGACACTTGAGCATGTTGTCAGGAGGAAACACACCCTGGAGAAGGACAACATGCTTGGTAGCTTGGCAGGTCAGCAAAAAAGAGGATGACACCCAGTGAGATGGAATGACACAGTGGCAACCACAATGGGCTCAAATATAATAATTGTGAGGATGGTTGGGATGTGTTTGGAAAATGACTTGAAGGCACATAACAATAAAACAACAACAGATGGCTTGAGGTCTCTCCTAGCTCTTATTTTTTTATTTCCCTAAATAATGCATTCTGTCTTGAACTCAAGGTGGGAAAATTACCCTATATTACCCTCCTTTCCCTGATTTACTCATTTGTTCCCAAAGAACCATTTGCTTCCACAGTAACTTTTTAAAAGATAATAATTTGAACAAATTTATCTGAATATTCTGAAAACTTCACACATGAAAAATGAATATTCACAAATGAGAATGGAAG
Source organism: Chrysochloris asiatica (assembly GCF_000296735.1). NCBI lineage: Eukaryota > Metazoa > Chordata > Mammalia > Afrosoricida > Chrysochloridae > Chrysochloris > Chrysochloris asiatica. The sequence continues at coordinate 1,214,029 of NW_006408891.1, read as the reverse complement.
TTACACATGTACATAAGCTTTGTTGGACTTTGCTGCCCAAGATAAAACCCTGGGAAGTATACTTAGGAAATGTGGAAACAAATGTTACCCTGCAGGAATGCAAGATTTTTAATACTGCTCATATTTTGGGTCAATTTAAGAAGAAGGTAATGAAAAGAATATACATAGATATAAGACAAAGCTCTAAATATAATTCATATAATAAATTTTAGGAGTTAGGATTTGTATGTTGACAAATGAGAAAAGCTGTAAATAAATTCTATTTTTAAATTAGCCTAATTTTACAAATGAAGAACATTTTATAAATATTGTACTAAGAACCTTTCAGAGATATCTCTGACTTCAATAATCTCATTTTTCTTAGTATATAAAGTAATCATTTCTTTTGTCTTTGCACAGAGGAACCATTGGGACGGTGTTGGCACTGGTTATCATTGGCTGGTGCAGCCTCTCAGCTTCTAAATTCTTCATTTCAGCCTTGACCATGGAAGGACAACAGCTTCTCATCGCCTATCCCTGTGCCTTATTTTATGGACTTTTTGCTCTCTTAACGGTTTTCTGAAAGTGTTTCAAGTATCCTTACAAGATTATTTTGGATCTGTATCCTCATTCAAATTTGGTCATGTGATTTCTGTTGAGAGGAAAATACACAGAGAGACAGAACAGCACTTAAGGATGTTGCTCTGGTGCCTGTTAGGTTTAAAAAATGTTTTGTTATGGCGCATGGTACATTAACACAGTTTACTTTAAAATAAAGTATAATTAAAATGTTCGTTTCCCCCTTAACTCTTAAGGTAGGAATATAGTTGTACTGGTGAATCTTGTTGTTCTCAATAAATCTACTTCTGAGAAATTGAAAGTAAATAAAGTCATATGCTATTAAAAAGAAATCTATAGTGAGCCTTTGAGAAACCATCAGAACAGTTCAAATATATACACATTAAAATATTACTGTTCATAAGTTTTGGAGAACTTGGTAAAGTAGAGGGTCAGCAAGAAAGGAGACCCCCAGCAAAATGGATTGTCACAGTGGCAGCAGCAGTGGTTTCAAGTGTAGCAACATTTGTAAGGATGGTGTAGGACCAGGTGGTGTTTTGTTATACAGGTTTATTATGTAGATTTTGTTTATTTGCTAGTTTTGTTTTTGACTTTTGTATTCAAAGAATCTACAGTCTTTCAATTTACTTTTGCAACTGTTCTTTGGTCCCATTCAGACACTTTATTGTCAGTATTTTTCAAACCTTTACTTACGTCTTTCTCAGTTTTGATGCTATGTTGCTATTGCTTGGTGCTATTGAGTCAGTTCCAACCCATGGTGACCTTGTGTACAACAGAACAAAAGACCACCTGGTCCTACACCATCCTCACAAATGCTGCTATGCTTGAGCCCACTGCTGCTGCAACTGTGACAATCCATCTTGCTGTGTGTGTGTGTGTGGGTGGGGGGGCTCCTTTTTACCAAGTATGCCCTTCTCCAGGGACTGATCCTTTTGACAATGTGTTTGAAACATGAGACAAAGTCTGGCCATCTTGGCTTCTCCATAGAGCATTCTAGTTGTACTTCTTCCAACAGATTTGTTTATTCTTCAGGCAGTCCATGTTATCTTTAATGTTCTTCATCAACATAACTCATACGCAAAAATTCTTCTGTGGTCTTCCTTATTCACTGTCCAAATTTATGAGGCTATTGAAAATACCATGGCTTGGGTCAGGTGCACTTTAGTCCTTAAACTGAAGTCTTTGTTCTTGAACACTTTAAAGAGGTCTTGTGCAGCATATCTGCCCTAACACAATTCATTGTATGGACCACGCATGCACAATGTATTGCTGTTATTGTCAAGTGCTGTTGAATATGTTCAACTCCTAGCAACCCTGTGTAGGGTTTCTGAGGAATGGTTGGTGAGCTTGAACTGTTGACAATATATATATATATATATATGTTATTGTTGTTAAGTGCCATGGAGTCGGTTCTGACTCATAGTGACCCTGTACAGGGTTTCCAAGGATGTAAATCTTTATGGGAGCAGAAAGCCTCATCTTTCTCCCATGGAACAGCTGGTAGTTTCAAACTGCTGACCTTGTGGTTGGCAGCCCAATTCATATATATATATATGTGTGTGTGTTTAATGAAAAAAAAGTTTGTTGCTGTTGTTGTAAACAAACACAGTAGAACATATATGCACAATCCAGTGATGCTGATTATATGCATCTAATTGTGCAACTACTCTCACCCTCCTTTTATCACTATTACTTCTTGCCTGCATTTATTTTCATTATTGTTGCCACTAGCTCCTTAAGCAGCTGAGGGTGATCGAGGAAACACTATTTGTTTCACATTAATTACATTAACATGTCTTAAATGGCTCCTCAATCCTGCTTCTTAATTTCCCAGTAAATTTGGTTTCACACTTTGTGAGACAGCTATGTAATGCCATTTATTCACTCTTTAAGTCTCCAACACTCTGCAAATGATTTCGGACACCAATTACTTGTAGTTAGTCCAGATTTCACAGGTGAAGGGCATGGTCTGCCACACAATTATCCTCATTTCATATATCAATCACGAATTCAGAGGTTCCCAGGGCCACATTCACTTCTGGTCAACTAGCTGGCTAGTTTGATAATTTGCTAGAATGACCCATCAAACTCATTCAAAGCACTATATTTAGGACATATGAACAGTTTTATAAGGAACTCTGGTAGCATAGTGGTCATCAGTTTGAAACTACCAGTCTGTTTCATGGGAGAAAGATTAGGCTTTCTGCTTTTACAAAGATTTACAGTCTATGAAACACTATACAGGGTTACTATAAGATGGAATGGACTCCACAGCACATAACCACAACCACCACCATGCAGTTTTATATACTTAAATGCAGTTTTATTATAGCAAATGTTTAGAAATAAGAACCATTCAATGGAAAAGATACATAAGGCAAGCTCTAAGAGGGCACCACATGTGAATCTTCTTTGTTACTATGGACATGACTCCTCCTGACATATTGATACAAGTGGGATACTGTCAAACAAGGAAGCTCATTCAAGCTTCAGCATCCAGTATTTTTATTGAGGCTCCATTGTATAGGCATGACTTATTGAATCTTTCACTGTGTGATTCAACTCAGTCTCCAAGCCTCCCACCCTTTCCCTTGCTGAAAAGTTAAGTGCCATAGAGTCAGCTCTGAATCATAGCAACCTGTATAGCATTTTAAAGTAGTGACTTGTGGGTTTGAACCATGGATAATTAACTTTTGGTTAGCAATGCAGTGCTTATCCTATAGCAGCACACCAGGACTTGTGGATAGACTGATATCACATTGCTCAAAGCTCCAAACCTCTAATTGTTAGGCCCCAGATGGCCCTATCCAGTAGGATACCCCAAAAAGATTACCAGGACTCGAGTTCAATGCAACAGCAAGAGGTTTATTTGCCAAC
>NW_006408891.1:1207434-1210494 GCF_000296735.1 Chrysochloris asiatica | reverse complement strand
GCCATATTACTATATCATTGAAATTAATCATAAACAATTTTATACTTTTTAAATAAAAACTTTCAATTAAATTGCTTTAGAAATGATTAATAATATCTTTAATTTAATTTCATGCAACATTTATTGGGATATCTTTTAGATATTTTGGTTTACTTATAACTGAAGCAGTTTAGTTTTAAATTTCATCATTTTTTTCTTTGCCTTGATTATTAATGGTAGATATGTCATTCATATGTAAAGTAATAAACACATTTCTCAACTTCAGATTCAATACAGGATCCAGTAAGGCATCACAGTTCAGTGGCTGAAATAGCAATGTGTTAGAAGATAGGAAATCTTGGCCTAATATTTCTTTTAGTATGTAATTTTGCCCCAGCAACTTCTATGTTTTAAGCTGAGGGACTAGGTGAACTGCCATCACTCATCTGTCAGTTTGCCATACTGTGTTGGTTTCTGTGTTGCTGTGATTTGAGAAAAGATACCACTGGTATTTTAAACAACAGCAGAGTCATCCATGTTGGACATGCTTCATTAGAGCTTGCAGACTAAGAACAGGAAAAAAGGGAGGTGAACCATTTCTGAATGGTAAGCCAATGTAAACTTACAGCTATCAGTTGAAGATTGTAAGACAGTGTCAGAAGATGAACTCTCCAATTTGCAAAACATTCAAAAATTAAATTGGGGAAGAACTGCCCCTCAAAGTAGCACTTACAGGAATGATGTGAATTGAACAAAGCTTTCCAGACCTTCATTTGTTGATGGGACACAACTCAAAATGAAAAGAAACAGCTGGACTGTGAACCACACATTGACCTCTTCACATGAAATACATAGGAATCAAATTGTCTATAACTGTGGGTGTTTATTTTTGTAGAGGAGATGATGGAGAAGTTCAATATTATCAGCCAAACCAAGGCTAGGTGCTGACTTTGGAACAAACCATCAATTGCTCATATGCAATTCCATGCCAAAGTTGAAGAAAATGGGGGAAAAAAAGGTCCCAGAGACTCAACACATACCTTGAATATGTTGTTGTGGTTAAGTGCTGTCAAATCAGTTCTGACTCAACAACCCCATATAGGGTCTCTGAGAAGCAGTTGGTGGATTTGACCTGCTAACCTTCTGGTTCACAGTCCAGTGCTGATCCACAGTGCCACACTAGAAGTCTTTAAATATATCCCTCCTGAATTTTGAGACCATCTCAAATACAGATTAGACACCAATAACAGAAGACCAGAAATGTAATGGGATGAAATAAACAACATTATCAATGAAGAAAACAAAAGGTCATTAAAAAGTCAGGAAAGAGAGAAAAGACCAAAATGAATGTCAACAGAAACTCTGAAGCTTGCTCTTGAGGGCAGAAAAGCTAAAACAACTGGAAGAATCAAGGTAGTAAAAATGCTGAACAGAACATTTCAAATTGCAGCTCGAGAAGACAAAGTCAAATAATATAATGAAATGTACAAAGACTTGCAGTTAGAAAATCAAAAAGAAAGAACTTTCTCAGCATTTCTGAAGCTGAAAGACCTCAAGAAAAATTTCAGGCTTGTGATGTTGAAGGATTCCATGGACAAAATATTGAACCATGCAGTAAGTATCAAAAGAAGATGGGAGGAATATGCAGTCATGTTACCAAAAAGAATTGGTTGATGTTTAGCCATTTCAAGAGAAAGCATATAATCAAGAATGAATCAAGAAGGCATTGGTGAAAAACAAGATTCTATTTACAAATTAAAATGCTTCAGCAAACTGATGCAGAGCTAGAAGTGCTCTCTCGTCTATGCCAAAATATTTGGACAGAAACGACCTGGTCAAATGATTGGAAGATATCCACAGTTGTGTCCATTCAATAGAAAAGTGACCCAATGGAATGCAAAAATCATTCAATAATATAGTTAATATCATATACTATTAAAATTTTGCCAAATATAATTAAAAAAAAGATGGTTGCAACAGTACATCAACAGGAAGCTGTCAAAAATTCAAGCTGGATTTAGAAGAGGATATGGAACTAGGGATATCATTGCTGATATCAGATGGATCTGGTCTAAAAGCAGAGAATACCAAAGAATACTTGTGATTTATTGATTTTGCAAAGGCATTCCACTATTTTGATCATAACAAATATGGATAACATTGTGAAAAATGGGTGTTCTAGACCACTACATTGTGCTCAAAAGAATCCTGTACATAGACCAAGAGGTCTATGTAAACACAACAAAGGAATGCTGAATGTTTTAAAACAGGGAAAGTGTATGTCAGGATTATATCCTTTCACCCACATGTATTAAAACTGCATGGTCAGCAAATAGTCTGAGAAGCAGGATTACATAAAGATGAGTGTGGCATTAGGATTGGAGGAAGACTCATTAACAACCTGCGATATGCAGATGATACAACCTTGCTTGCTGAAAGGAAAAAGCACTTTAAAAACTTACAGATGGAGTGCAGAGGGTGGCGCTTCCTGGACCAGGCAGCTCAGGTAGGGCTCCGGGGAAAAGGGGGGGAATTGCACATAGGAAACCTCTGTCTAGCAGACAGACAGCCTTTGAACAAACATAAGATCTTATATTTCAACATTCTGAACACGTTTTTTTAAAAAGATCAAATTGCTGAGGAATTACAGGCTTTTTAAGCTTTTGTCTACCTGCACGCGGCTCCCACTTCAGCGCCTGCGCCGGCAAGTGCCTCTGCCCCCTGCAGACCTTAGAATGTAGGGCTAGAGCAATGCCACTTAGAAGGCTGCATTTCCAGAGAAAAGGAAGCATAAACTAACAAAGCCGAACAAATAGAGAGGGATATCGGTGAGGGTAGCAGGAAATTCGGGGTACCCACGGTACAGAGAGACTGAGAGAGGCATTTTTTACGTCATCAGATACGGACGATAACTCCCTACAGCCACTAACCCTATCCCTCTACTGCCCTGGCCTAGACCAGCCCTCTGCCAAGCCGCCGAGTCTCAGGAATGCCCAAGACGCAGGCCCGCTCACTGAGGCCAAGGCCCTCCCGAGGCCCAGACACTCCCACTGAGGCCAAGGCCTGCCCTGAGGCCCAACC